>NC_074726.1:13941969-14131969 GCF_947242115.1 Biomphalaria glabrata
TTTTTTTAAAGTTAAAATAACTTTGAAAATAATGTTAAAATAAAGTCCTAATTTACTATTACTACAAAATTGTAAAGATAATTAATTATGATGTATCTTTTGAAAACATTTTGCCCTTTTGAGTGCGTTGTATGCTTCCTAACGAAAGGGTCTCGATTTCGAATCCCGGTAAATACTGGGACTTAGAATTTCAGGATTTCAACTAGGTCACAGAGTCCAACAAACTTCAGGATGTAACACATACCTTGGGGACGTAATGGTGGCTGGTCGTTGTGCTGACCACATGACACCCCCGTTAACCATTAGTTAAAGAAACAGGTGGGCTTTGCAGTATCCACCCCCATAGGTTTTAAAGTGGTATCTTCACCTTTTTACCATAACCCAATGTAAAATATGATTTTTTTTAATGACATTTATTTTTAACTCTGTCCAATCACAATTAATGTCTATTTTATTGTCAGTTTTGTATTATACGTAGGTTTTGTTTTTCAACTTTAGGTAAACCAATCATTGGTGACGTCTGGAACACATCTCCATCCTCGTCTGATATCTCCAGTTGTTACTCTCCCAAAAGGTACTGCACTTTTTGGTATATGACTGATCTCAGCTGCTGTATAGACTGATTAGATCCACAGGTTAAATAAATCTCAGTTTTTAAATCAGCTGATACGATTAATAGTACTATAGCAATTTAACCATTATTATTATATCAATTATAAATCAATAGATAAAAATATCTGAGTTTTAGAGATCTGTAGAGTATTTTATCCCTGTGAGATAGGAGATAGCTCCTTCTTCCCTATTGCTATTAGAGCATGGAATGGGTTGCCTGAGTCAGCCACGAAAACCAATGACATGGCAGAATGTAAGTCAGTGATTAACATGCAAGACTAGATTGACCTAGGAACATGCGTAGGACTTAATCATCTTCTTTTCTTTTTTTTTTTTTTTTTGAAGTTACGTCGGTATTTTATAATATAAGATAAGAGAATAGTTGAAAGGATCTCAATACTTTTTTCTTTAGGGATCTCCCATTTCCAATATTTCACACAATAGTTGATTGGAACTCGACCTGAAACTGAAATTTAATGTTGAATGTCATTTTGATGTTAGGATAATTAACTGATATATAATAGATTTTCACAAATAATTCTTTTGGCTTATGGTCAATGAGGATGTTATGTGGCCAGCACAATTACCAACAGCCTTAACTTACCCCAGCTAATGACAGCTACCATAAGAGTTGGGTGGACTCATGGGCGTCCTAAAGATCCCGTCCTTGGGGCAAGTCAGAAAATTGTGCTAGGTTCTTGTTCACCAGTTGCTACAGGCATCAAGCTGCTACTCGGTTATGCATAAGCTTTGTTCGAGCTTTGCTTTTGTCTTTCTCAATTAAGATAAGATAAGATAAGAAAATTTTTATTGATCCAATCAAATGGAAATTCAGTTTGACTACAATTGACAACTTCGGCAACCGTCTATGTAGATAGGACCATAGGCTAGTGAACTTTCGACCCAAAAACTTATCGATGATACTGTGTTTCTAGCATAAGGTACCAAAAAAAAGTACGTCAGATAACCCAGTTACAAATACGTGAACTCTACAGACTAAAAGCCTTTACCTGCCAGAAACTGTACCGAAACCTACGACCTCTGACTTGTTAGAGGTTTTTTTTTTTTTTTTGTATCAGTAGTTCTAAATTTTCAAGACAATGTTCAAATATCGTACTTGCTTAGTTGAATCTATCTATCTATCTATCTATCTATCTATCTATCTATCTATCTATCTATCTATCTATCTATCTATCTATCTATCTATCTATCTATTTATCTATCTATTTATCTATCTATTTATCTATCTATCTATCTACTATCTATCTATCTATCTATCTATCTATCTATCTACCTAACTATCTACCTATCTATCTATCTATCTACCTAACTAACTAACTACATACATATCTATCTATCTATCTATCTATCTTTCTATCTATCTATCTATCTATCTATCTATCTATCTATCTATCTATCTATCTATCTATATATCTATCTATCTACCTAACTAACTACCTACATACATATCTATCTATCTATCTATCTATCTATCTATCTATCTACCTAACTAACTACCTACATACATATCTATCTATCTATCTATCTATCTATCTATCTATCTATCTATCTATCTATCTAAAATATACAAAAGACGTGCATACATTTAAAAAAAAATCATCTCCCATTATGCCGCTACGATTTTCGACAGTCCTGTCTTGAAACAACCGAAAACGTCTAATGTTTGCGCTGTCTTACAAACAAGTGGTTGGTGGGTATCAGACAGGAAGAGGAAGGCGATGATGGGAAATAAGGTTTAACAGTTTCTTTTTTTTTTCAAGAGAAATTTAACACATTTAGTGGGAAAGAATAAATTTAACCAAAAATTCTGTATCTTTCAGACATGGGCGTGTGTACAGTCGTGAGGTGACGCCCTCTGATGATGGAGTCTGTGGCTACTCGGAGGGTGAGACGTTCCCACTAAGGAGAGCCACTTCTTACATTGATGTAGACACTACTACCCACGAGGAGAAAACGGACCGTAAAGGCTGGGAGATTGGAGGAGAACCTGTTGAAGGTATACTATATCTATACTATACTAAGACCATGGGCGCCCACAGGGGGGTGGTACAAGTGCACCCCCCTGGATTCCGGGCAGCCAATTTCTAGCCATTTTTTACACCATCAGATCAATTTATTAGTTAATAAGAATAAGCTATTATTGTAATACACTAGAATATGCTCATCTGTAGTTCATATCCGACCATGTGCGCTTTATTAGGCCTATAGGCTTGCAATTCAATATTCTATAGCGTGTTAGTCGTAAGGATTTGTTATCACTTGCACACTATAATTGTTATCATTATATTTGGTAAGGGCCTTGAATAAGCTAAAAAGTTGGGGTTTTTTTGAGGACTAATCTTGCCAGCTATTTTCCTATTTGATATTTACGGGAATGTTTCTTTGAACAAGATTGAGGAGTGCAGTTATCTTGGTAAATGTATTTACGTCTTGCGGAGTTGCGGTCATTGTTAGCGCTTAATAAAATAACAAGTGAAACACGTTCACAAGTTTACGATAGAAGAGATATAAGAAAGTTCTTCCCATGCCATCTGAGCCAAGCACTGGCAACAGTATGAATTAACTGCGTTTTCTTGGTATTTCGCTAATGAAAATTCAGGTCTCTCTGGCATGGAATTGATTAGTTTGAGCGTTGGATTTGTTGATGGCGATTTTATTCGAGAAGAATTTATTGACTTTGTCCCTGTAGTTCAGAGAGACGCAGTGCCTGTATCTAACGTCATTGTCAGCGAATACATTGTGAACGGTCTAGTCATTAACAAACTACTCGGCTAAGGCTACGATGGCTGCCCCCATGATGGGTAGCATTCAGAACTGTGTTCAGGCTAGGATTCGTGAAAAATATCCAAAAGCAGACCTTATCCGTTGTGTGTCCCACAGACTTAAACTTGTTATCATTGACCTGAATGACGTTTCAGATATACGTAATGCTGTTAGTGTCATCATGAAGGTTATATATTTCTTCCGTAACAGTCCCAAGCGAGAGCTAAATTTACCTCTTTTGTGTGAGACACGATGGACAGAGAAACACGAATTAATACGCGCTTTAAGTCACAACTTTGAGAAGATCTTTGACTGTTTTAAAATATTATTGTAAGTGAAACCAATCAATCTGCATAAACGTGTAATCAGTGCCTGCTTCTCGTGTGTTTCTGATTTGTCTTTTAATTGTCGTCAATTATTCACCCGTTCTTGAACCAGTTTCCGTGATGATGCTGTCTGTCCATCTTAGCACAAGCGGCCGCTCAACAGCACATCAGCTGTCACATTGATGACATAATGAAAAACCAACTTGACCATGCTGAGGAACACTTCAGGGATGGCATCCTAAGAATGGTGACACTGCTGGCAGACAAACTTGCCGAAACTTTGCAGTCTAAAGATACACGGAGCAAAAACCACATGTTTCCATTTTTGGGATTATAATAACAGCACACAACTTTACATTCTGTATCTTGATTCCTTATTTTCTTCATTAAAATCTCTCTTTTCAAGCAATAATAATGCTCAGATCAATCTATCAATCGTCATCCTAATACGATTCAAGAATTGCAGTGTACAGAATAATATCAGCACTACAGATCAGCGTTCATCGCCGGCTTGTCCATCGCGACAAGAAGCAATTCAGTAGTAAATTTATTGACAGTTTTGGCAGCGTTTGCATTTTTTGTTTGATCGACCGTAGGGATGCACGGATATACATTTTAAAAAACTTTCACGTTTTTTTTTTATTTCATAAAACAAGTATTTACATAGGTATGGGAGGGGCGAGGGGGCACCAATTCTTTTCTTTAATAATCTCTGTAATAAAAAAGTTGTAGCTACGACTTTGAGCGTAGGTGGCAACTTGCAACCCCCTACAAAAAATCCTGCGGGCGCCCATGACTAAGACAAGTGATAGTATCACTGAGAAAGCTAAAAGCATGAAACAAAAACTATTGGTAAAATATATCTTATCGCACTAATTTATTATTGTTTGCCTACATCTGTTACAATTTAATTACATGACTGATCCAACTAATTGATACAACTATTTTAATATAGGCCCTAAGCTTTGTTTTTTCAATAAGTATTTTGTGTATGTGTATTTTGCTTGCTTTTTTTTTTAATAGTGAGAACCTTTGTCTTTGGTACTCACGAGTTCTTTGGTACACTTTTGACAACGGCTTGTTTTTGAGTGCTTTTGTACTAAACAGTATCCAGGTGGCTGAGGGAAGTTGGGTAATTACAACGCCATGGGCTTGAATCTCTGCAATATCCACAGTCACAGTGCTGGAGGTTTTGCAAAACTACCTGAAGTGTTATCAAGTGTGCAGCCTGAGCGTGCTCAGAATGTAAAGAGGACTTCAGAAAGATTGCCTCATTATTAAATATTTCTTTTGTCCATCCTTTCGTCTATTGAGACATGTCTTTTTTCAATATCACAAGATCCTCAGCACTTGCAAAGACCTTCCTTCAGGGAACATTACCAGGAAAAAAAGAAGACACCAAAGAATGGACGGGCATGCAATTGAAAGAGATTCTATCCATGGCATAAGACAGAGATGAATGGAGAAAGACGGTCGACAGATCATGTTTGGCACCACATTGGGCTCAACTGACTAAGGGATAGGTGAAAGTGTAAACTTCTATAGGAAAGCAACAGAATACGTATCCATGCCTAGCAAGAGATTGATAACACACAATGACGCCACAGGCAGTTTGGCCACACTTAGGATTTAGCGTGACTTACAAAGTTTCTAACGTTGAAACTAGGATAAGTATTGAAATAAAATATAATCATTTTATTGGAATGGGTTCTTTGACGCGAAGTTTAACTAATGTGTAGTTATCAACATTGTCGTCAATTAACACGATGATTGCTATGAAATATTATTTTTCATATTGTTTCTAGATCTAGCAATTTCAACATTGCACTAATTTACAGACCTCAGCATATGCCATTAATTCGGTGGTTAAAGCACTCTGTGACCAGTAGCATTTTATGTTGTTTCTAAATCTAGAATTATCTAGCAATGTCTATTAGACCTACGATGACCTGCTGACCACTGTCAAAATAACGTTTACTAAAACTATGCTTATACCTATCACGGGTGTCCGCAGGACTCATAAAGACATTTCTGCAGGGAACTGTACCAGGCAAAAGAAGAGGCAGGCAGAGAGAGAGCGATAGTAAGTCATGTCACTGAAAGAGATTTTAGTCAAGGCAAATATATAGTGGGATGGAGACGGTCAACAGGTCATGAGTGGTGCCCCAACGGTCCAAAAGACTAAGGCATATGTGAAGGTGTAGCTCTAACATATGTTAATTCTAAAATCTCAATGTGAAACGTTCAGATCACGTGATTATGTCAAAAAAAATATTGTGCTTCCTATACAGTTGTATAACAATATTTTTTTACAACTTTGTTATGTAGTAAATATGTTGTAGCAAAAAGAGGTATTCAAAGACAATGCGCCAAAATCGTCACGCAATTATTCCTTTTTGAAAGCATTGTAATGGGCTGACTTTGTGGTCATGTGATACAAGAGTTATCCTTTTTAACTGGGTATCAATATTAACTTGTGTATTTCAATTTGTCTTTGTAGGAAAATCGCTTATTTATTTACCCTAAAAATGACAACTTCTCAACAGGTGTTTTATGGGCTTGCTTTCTTGCTCTCTGCGTTTGGTCTGCCAGGATCCCCGACCAAACTGAGAGCAACTTTTTTCTATGGAACTCGCCAAAGATTTTGTTCCACCGTTGCCAGTGGTATGATAGATCGAAGAACAGCCGCAACCAACACAGTAGACGAGGTCATCCTGAAGCGCTTTTGGGAGGAATTTTCATCTCGGTTGGATGTAGTGGTGGTCCCATTGAACACGTGTAAAGCATGAAATTAAAACTTGAAGTTATTAACTATGACACGTGTGTCCAGCTAGGTATCACTTTTTTTAATCTAGCGCAATGGTTTTGGCGAATTCTTTTATAATCACCTTGTGTTATGAAATTTTACCTTTCAGGTATTTATGTTAATTATAAACTGTATTTTTTGTTTTCTACAGGTAGAGGTGGACATAAATCTGCCAACAGCGACTCATCCTCCATAGAATGTCTCAAGCAGAGTTCAGGAAACAGTGGGACCCCAAGCCCAGCAACCCAAGAAGCCCCCAAAAAGCCCTTGGGCAATCACAACCCCTCCCCTTCAGCCGTGTTGACCACGTCCATGGCAGACAACATAGCAACTGACCGTTTGTTCAGGACTTTTAGGGCAGGTGGTGGAGTGGACGATGGTGGGGGTGGCTCAGGTTAGTATTGAGATGTCTTGACAGATGATTGTCTCTCGACACTATACACTTTCAGTTTTCTATATACCATTCAAAAACAAAAAGCGTTCGCTGTTAGAAGACCATATAGTAGCTGGTGCGATTCTCCCCAGCACAATACAGTCGATGGCGAAATCCGATTTTCTCTACCACAGTTAAGGTTTTCAAGATCTAAACGTGACAGACGAACGAACAAAACTAAACATTTTTTTTTCGACTCAAGCTGTTCAAAATTAAATACCTTATATGAGTTAATCCTTTTGTCAGCGTCGTTCATTATGTGGAGACATTTATTTTTGAGATATTAAGAACGTTAGAGTACGTGTAAATATCATAATGCCTTACTGGATAATATCTTAATATCTTATTAGTATTATTATTAGATAATAGTATCTTAATTGATACGTTTTTTTTTCAGGTAAATCTGATACATCTGGCAGCCAGGATGCAGTAACTCAGACCGACTTTGAAGATGTCTATTTCAACATGACCACAGGAGAGCGAATAAATTATCCTTACAGCACCAGCAGTAACTATAATACGTATCCACCACCCAACAGCATCATCTCTTGGGCGCCCAGCAGCGCCCAGCCAAGGCGAAGGGAGAGCGTGGATTTTGGGAAGAACATAGCTACTCCCTTGCCATTTTTAGGACTCATCCCCAACTCGAATCAACCCATGGTTGTCGATATGCGGCCTCGGTTGTCCAGGGACGAGTCTGTTGGAGGGGCCATGAAGCCATCTGGTAAGAGGCGCCCTTCTTTGCGCATAGACCTCTTGGCTGCGCCACACTCCCCAACCACGGAGCTGGTGGCTCAAGATCACGGGTTCGCCCTGGAAGGTCTGGATGTTCCACATTACGCCGGTGGGTCAAGGTCACTCCCCTCCAGCGGAAGCGATATTTTCAAGCCGAAAGATTCCAGAAAGAGCAGCCACGCTTCCATCAAGCCTCTGTCTCCGTCGCCGGCTATATTGTCACGCATAAACGTCATGCAGGACACGCCTCCTTTGAGGCAGCACCACAACCATCACCATCACCACCACCATCGGACGAGGCGGCCAGAGACTCTAGACGTCATGTTCAGCAATGCGTCTTCGAAAGCACACCCATCAAAAAAGCACTCCCACGGGGGTCACCATTTAAAACCTTCCAGGGCTACTTCCTTGTCGCCCGGCATATCAGCAGACAACGAAAGGCATTCAGCGATGACTCTCAAAGTGCCGGAGAGGGTACCCGAACCTAGAACCGCCCCGATTCCAAAACACTTTTACCACCAGGACGAGGAAGGCTTCTTCTCGTCGTCCCACTCTTCCAATTACAATTCTGGAAGGACGTTCTCCAACGAAGCAGACGGATCGCGAAGAGGTATTCTCTTCTTCAGCAGGCTAGCAGGAGCAGGCAGGGTCAGCAGCAATGCCGCTTTCGATTCAAGTGTAGGTAGCAGTTCGGGAGCAGCTTACGGGCTGGGCAAACCGGCTCCCTACAAGAGTGGGGGGTTTGAGTCCTGATGAAACGTGACAAATAGATTTAATTGTTAAATTTGTATTTATCTTTGGAATTGTTTATTGCTGAATTCAAAAAATGGATTTTACTTGTAATTTTTATGGACCGATCTGGGATACAGAATAAGAACATTGGAATACTCTTGAATTATACAATTACACTATTTGATTACTGTTGTTCAGTTTCCAAAGATGGGTGAACGTTTCTTTCTTTCTGTAAATTTTTGTTACAATTATAAAATAGATTTATTATTAATCTGACTATTTTTACACTTAAAGCGACGTCTTTCTTATTCAATTATTTATTACATTCTAATTGATATTTAAAAACAAATATTTGATCGTTCTATTTTTAGATCATTAAAAAGTAGTGTTTTTTTTTTTTGGTTCATTTTCTTTTTAATGTTGATTAGATTATATACTTTTCTGGCAATAATTGCCCTTTTGCTGATTAGTGCACTGGAGGATAAAGACCAGAAAAGGACAATAATGAATATCTCTTGTGTACAAAATATCTGCCATATTTCTTCTTCCTATATGTACCTAATAATTCATTACTGAATATAACATTCTTGTCTTGTATTTGTAATTATGTATTTATTTATTTCAATTTAACGGTTGTGAAATAATTGTATTTCTTCGTTAACATACCAACTAACTGGACATTGGTGGTGTCGACTCTTTTTAGTGGCGGCGATTCAATAGTTGCGACTCGTGTGGGTGGTGCAGTAAAAAATATAAGTTTTTTGTTTTGTTTTTGTTTTCAGATGTGAATTAATATTAATAAATACTTTTTTTTTTCAAGTTGTTGTGATCTTATTGATAACTTGACGTTGTAAGTCAGTATTGATTGTAAGTCAGTATTGATTGTAAGTCAGTATTGATTGTAAGTCAGTAGTGATTGTAAGTCAGTAGTGATTGTAAGTCAGTAGTGATTGTAAGTCAGTAGTGATTGTAAGTCAGTAGTGATTGTAAGTCAGTAGTGATTGTAAGTCAGTAGTGATTGTAAGTCACATAGAAATGTTTTCGACTCCAACTTGATTGTGTTGCCACATTTTCTGACATTGATAAGAATTTATTGGTCATTGAATTGTATATATAATATTTTGAATCTGTTTTTATATGTTTATTATATGTGAATTCAATAATTTGGAGTCTCTTTGGTAAATCTGTTTTTATTTTGATTTGCTGATTGACATAGATTGTATTATTGATGATTAATTAACAAATGTCTGCCTTGTATTAGTTAGCTTTTTATTTATTTTTTTTTATTACTTTTTTTAAGTAACATCTTCGTGGTCTCTAATTAATTCTCCTCTTCCTCTTTATCCCTCTCTGACTCTCTTTCTCTCTCTCTCTTTCTATCTCTCCTTCAGTTTCTCTCCCTATTAGTCCCAGATACATCTATTTGTTTCTATGTACTCTTTCTCTTCTCTCTATTTCTCCCTCGCCATTTCATTCTTATTCTCTTTCTCATTCGCTCTTCTTCTCCCTTGATTTTTTTTTTCTGGTTCATTGCCTTTCTCTTGTTCATTGCCTTTCTCTCTCTTTCATTGACTTTCTCTTGTTTATTTTCTATTGTTTATTGCCTTTCTCTTGTTCATTGACTGTCTCGTTCATTAACTTTATCTTGCTCATTAACTTTCTCTTGTTCATTAACTTTCTCTTGTTCATTAACTTTCTCTTGTTCATTAACTTTCTCTTGTTCATTAACTTTCTCTTGTTCCTTGTTTATCGTTAATGTTCTCTATAAGAATGAGATGTACAACAAATGAACAGTCTGGCTCTCGGCGGTGATGGTTTGTTCCTGTATCTATCCTACGTGTGAGATGAACAGTTTTGAACTATTTGTTCGGAAACATTGCAGTGTTGAGCATTGAACATTTGGATCACCTACATTTAAAAATATCAGTATTTGTTTCATTCCTGACAGATACAAAATACGGATTCTATAGGTTAAAAAATTCGTTCTGTCTTAATTCAATAATGGATTAATATAATTGACGAGTCAAATCAATTCATTACATTAATTGTCATTAGAGAAATTTTAAGATTATTGCATTGTATTGAGTGGATTAATTTTTTTTATCCGGAAAGTCAAGACTAAATTAAAAGTCAAGACTAAATTTAAAGTCAAGACTAAATTTAAAGTCAAGATTAAATTTAAAGTCAAGACTAAATTTAAAGTCAAGACTAAATTTAAAGTCATGATATAAAGTCATTATATAAAGTAGTGATATAAAGTCATGACTGTTTAATAAAATGTCTGTGGCATGTTATGCTTTTGTCCAAGCCTGTGTTTATATAAAACAACATGAACGATATATTTACGATATAAGATACAAAGGTCACAATTAATCTATGTTTTGTTTTGGTCATGTTACCATTTAGATTAATCAGTTTGTTTTATAGAGATACTAGTTTTTGTTGTTGTTTTTTCAATGTATTGGTCTGTTGTACACTTAGCATGGTGATCGAACTTAGATCTAAACTCCATTCATACATTGTGCTACTAATACCTACTATTGCATCGTCTTTCATTTTGATTCTCAACTTGTGATTTCATGTATTCCTTAGCCATTATGAGATATTCAAATAAATTGGACATACTGCTCAAAATAAAGTTTCTCTTTTTTTTTATTTGAAATGGAATATAGCTTAAGCAATGCATGGGCGTAGCCAGGATTTTTTTTGGGGGGGGGATTGAACCCAAAAACCCCCATTCCCTGGCTACGCCCATGAAGCGATGATTACTAATACCTTACGTCTGACCGTGCTTGTGCATTAGGATTGGCTGCTTTTGTCACTCGTGAAGTTTAAATATTGAGACGTAAAATGCCACAGAATAGATAATCTTTACCTTATCTGTTGGACCCTAGAGGCACCACCCATGATCCGTGGCTCGTCTTTCTCCATTCATTGCCAGAATGAAAGCCTCTTCCACAGACAGACGTGTCCTTTCCGTAGTGTTGTTCTCCCACCACTTCCTTTGTCTGCCTCTCATTCTTTGCCCTGGTACTGTTCCCTGCAGAAACGTCTTTGTGAGATATGAGTATCTCATTATATGCCAATACAATCTTCTCATAAATGGTTTTTGGCTGCGTTCAAAAGGTAATCGTAGGCCCAGTCGTTGTTGTTTTGGGTGTACACGTTTGCAATAAGAACTTAGTGATCTTCTGTAGCGTCTAATGTCCGTGGCTAATGATATTCCTTTCTAGGTCAGAAAAGATATGTATTTAAATAACATTTTTAAAAAGGAGAGAGAGGGGGGGGGGGGACGACCTGAATTCGAACTCATGGCTCAAACCTCCTAAGTCGACATTCTACACTCAGCAAGTGAGGTGTGTATGAAAATAGAAGATTGTAAGGTTATCAATTGTTTGTTTCAAACTTACTTTAAAGTATACCTATAAAGGGGACTAATGCAGCTTATACTAACACCTCAGTCAAGTACAATTTCTTTCCATTGTTCGAGATACCAAACAAAATAATTAATTACCAATAGTTATTTTTAAAAAATTTATTGATTCTTGATGTTGTCAGATAAAAGAAATAATTGTGACAAAGTTTAGTTTGATCCGAGATTTGGTGTCGGAGAAACAACGTGTAGAAACTTTGCAAAAATATTATTGGGGCATTTGTAAAGCTCTTCCTTAGCAATTTCTTAGCACTTTCTAAATACTCTCGTACTAAAATTTTTGTTAAGTGGTCCTCGACAGTGATCTTTCAATATGTCGCCATTAAAAGTTCTTTATTTATTGCTATTGACATTATTTATTTTGTCTATTAAGTTTAGAATCTCTTACAATTTTCATTACTTCTTTCATTACTTTCATATTTTATTGTCCCGACATTTCTCCATTTAGATCTATCATTTTTTCCTACTTTAATGTATTGAATGGATTACAGAATGTCAAGATAATCTTAGAAGTCAAAATCTGAACAGATGGCCGATAAATGAGACGAGAATTCCCCAATATTTGAGTAGATATTTTGTCCTTTTAAGACCATGGTAGCTCTTCTGACATTGAAAGTTTCTTGCGGAACATTTTGTGTTGTACCTTTTTGTTCTCCAAATATTTTGTTTATTTCAAAATCAGTTGTCTTTTATATATGTAACGCAGCATATGAAATAGACTGTCTATTACAGATACCTATGAAGGGGGCTCGAGGTTCGACATCCGACTAGAGCAAAGTTTTGTTTACTGAGAGCCTAAAGGCAGCACGGATCTCACTACGAATCTCACTATCCAGGCTCTCTGCAAACTGCACCATACACCACCAACTTAAAGAACTTGACAAGTCAGGGCTCCAAAATCACGTAAAGGTTTAATGTCCATAAATAACAGCCAATACTGTACAATTGGCAGCACGTAGAACAGTACAAATAGCTCTGCGATAACAAATATCTCTCCGATAACACCGTTCCGCCGTATCAAGTCTTGCCCTGGCCTCTCCGTCTCGTTCCGGGCTTGCACTGGGTTCAACAGTTTAGGACTGACTTCACACACTAGGCTCGTTGTGTTGGACTCGATCGCAGACCAAGATCAAGACGCCAGCCGTCTCAACTGTACTTGACAGTACTCCGCACTGAACCGTCGTAATGCTCCGTACAGAACCACACCGCTGAACTGTGCTGTAGCCGACCGTGTTCTGAACTCTTGTCGTGAACCTCCTTTCTGAACCTTGCTGTATTGAGCCCCTTTTCTCGACTGTCTTGACTGCGACACCTCCGCTCTTTATATAGGGTCCCTACTGGCCTTCTCGAACCGGACAGAACGCCGCTCGACGTTTCTAGGTGGTCAGATGACTACAACTCTCGTGACGCTCATGAGCTCTGTTCACGACGGCGATCCTTCCCGAACCGTCCTGTTGATACTCGACTCGGTTGACCATCGTAGCTCGTCACGGTTGACCGCTCGTCTAGCGCTGGCCTGGGGCGAATTGCGTCGGCTGACTACACTCACACCACTACCCCCATCTGTGCCACCACCAAGTTTATAACACTGCCCCCTCCTTAGATCTGTCCGTCCCGGACAGGATCAACATCATGACATTGGCTGTAAAGTTTCATCGCTGCAGGCGGGGGTCGATCAGTGGCAGTTGGCTTGCCTCTTGAGCTTGATGGAGCCATCCATGTTGCAGTCAGCAATGGTCGCTTCCTTCTTCTCCTCCAATCGGCCTTCACCTGGTTGCATGGACGTCGTGCTTTCATCGCCATCCACGTTGAATTCAGAAAACGTTTTCTTCTTCTCCTCCAGTTAGCCTTCATCTGGTTGCATCGATGTCGTTGCCGCATCGTCATCCATGTTGCACTCAACAAAAGTAGCCTTCTTCTTCTTCTCCGCCAGTTGGTCTTCATGTGGCTGCAGTTATTTCTTGGTATGATCACCATGCACTTTGGACTACGCAAACGCCGCCTTCTTCTTTTCCTCCAGTTGATCGTCCTCTTGTTGCAGTGACGTTGTGGTTGCATCGCTCTCTTGTCGGTCGGTACTGAGGACAGCCACTTGACACATGAAGAGGTATAGGATGTAAGGGCTGGGGATACCAAGATCGTTGGCAAAAGAGTTGGCTTCATAGGGCTTTGCGAAGAAGGACTGGGATGGGCTTCAAATCCACAGGGCGAGGAATTGTGGGACATGTCATCATCTTCAACCTTGTCTGGAGGACATGCTCGTGGGGCAGGTTGGTAACACTCCTCGTGCAAAGGTCCCTCGTCTTCGGCTTCAGGCTCCATTCGGCTTTCTTCACCACCATGAGGACCTCTCTCTCTCGTCCCAGTATCGGGCCAATCGCTTGTTGGTTTCAGACCTGGTCGATGACTTTCATCTTGCAAATGTCCATCAAAGTCAACGTCAGGCTGTCTTGGATTCTCTTGACCACCATCAGAACTTCTCTCGCTGAGCTTAGCATCTTGACGAACGTCTGTAGGGTCCAAGCTTCGCCGGTAGCTTCCATCATGTAAACGTCCCTCAGCAACTGGCTTGGAGGCAGACTCAGTGTTCTCTTGATCTGTCTTGCTGTTTGAGCTTCTCATATCAGGTACGTCGGCAGCACAAGCTTCTGTTGGACTATAGGCAGCTTCTCTTGTCTCTTTGTCTGTCTCTTTCGGCTCCCCAGATCTGTGCTCCTTGTTTTCGGATTCACAGGCAGCACCACGTTCATCAGCATTGCCATTGTTACTGCTTATTAATTCACAGCATTGGGTGGGTAATAGTTCAATGTCCAACGATGGTGAATCTCCTTCATCTTTCAAGTCTCCCTGGTCGTACAAGGTTTCTTCCACCGTTTTCACCACGGGGCTCGTCACTTCTTTCACTGAGGTACACATCTTTTTAATCTCTCTACAGAACTCCTCGGTGGACTTCTTCAATGTCATACTCATCTCGTCTAGTACAGAGTTCAAGAGCTTTTCCAGGTCTGGTGCGACTTCAACAGATACGTGTCCGGATCTTCTTCTTCTTCCATTATGTCTTCCCGGAGGCGTGCTTGTAAGGTTTCATTGTTTCCACATGTCTTCAGCCCTCGTTCACGGAGTTCTTGCTTCAGTTCTCTAAATTCAAGTTCGTACAGCAGTTTCAGACGAGCCATAGTAGATCCGATCCAATCCGATTCCGATCCGATCCCACTTCTGACACCAGTTGTTACGAATCTCACTATCCAGGCTCTCTGCAAACTGCACCATACACCACCAACTTAAAGAACTTGACAAGTCAGGGCTCCAAAATCACGTAAAGGTTTAATGTCCATAAATAACAGCCAATACTGTACAATTGGCAGCACGTAGAACAGTACAAATAGCTCTGCGATAACAAATATCTCTCCGATAACACCGTTCCGCCGTATCAAGTCTTGCCCTGGCCTCTCCGTCTCGTTCCGGGCTTGCACTGGGTTCAACAGTTCAGGACTGACTTCACACACTAGGCTCGTTGTGTCGGACTCGATCGCAGACCAAGATCAAGACGCCAGCCGTCTCAACTGTACTTGACAGTACTCCGCACTGAACCGTCGTAATGCTCCGTACAGAACCACACCGCTGAACTGTGCTGTAGCCGACCGTGTTCTGAACTCTTGTCGTGAACCTCCTTTCTGAACCTTGCTGTATTGAGCCCCTTTTCTCGACTGTCTTGACTGCGACACCTCCGCTCTTTATATAGGGTCCCTACTGGCCTTCTCGAACCGGACAGAACGCCGCTCGACGTTTCTAGGTGGTCAGATGACTACAACTCTCGTGACGCTCATGAGCTCTGTTCACGACGGCGATCCTTCCCGAACCGTCCTGTTGATACTCGACTCGGTTGACCATCGTAGCTCGTCACGGTTGACCGCTCGTCTAGCGCTGGCCTGGGGCGAATTGTGTCGGCTGACTACACTCACACCACTACCCCCATCTGTGCCACCACCAAGTTTATAACAATATGTAACGCAGCATATGAAATAGACTGTCTATTACAGATACCTATGAAGGGGGCTCGAGGTTCGACATCCGACTAGAGCAAAGTTTTGTTTACTGAGAGCCTAAAAGCAGCACGGAAGACATTCTCCCAGATACCCCTCCCACTGGTCCGCAAAAGAGATCGGACCATAGCGCTCTGAGCATGCTATATGCATGAAAGTAGAGCTATATAAAAGCTATAATTATTATAAGTATTGTATTTAATGATGTAGACATTTTATTTTCATTATACTTAAGTGATAAAGTATCACATACAATTTTTGTGTCATTTGAAATTTAAAATGTATTGCTAATCTCCATTTTGAACGTTTTTTCAAATGTGCTTTTCCAAGTCTATGATCTTCATTAAAAGGGAAGCAACCGACAAATTTGATTGGTGGACATTACTCCAGTTAAGTCCCTTGTAAATTCAAAGCTTAAAGAAAATATAGAAAAAACGGATGTTGGTAATTAGAATGATTAATTATTATTTTGTAAATCCGATAGTTATTAAAAAAGAAATAAGAGTAGATGTACATGTTTTTAATGAAAGGTGTCGGGTTTGAAAGTAAATGTTGGCAATCACGTAATTAGATGCATATGGTAATTGGATTTCTGCTCATCAAAACATTGGCACAACGCTTAACAACTAGAAAGATAGTCTATTTAGCTTAAGTGGAAAATACAAACTACAGTAATAGAGAGCAGGACAATAAGGAAAGAGACCTATCGTTGCCAGAGACATTTTCAAGGTTTTTACTGATTAGGTCAGTGAGGTTGGAAACACAAGTGTGTCTGAGGGGGCGGAGCTCAGGCTCGAAACTTAAGGCGAGTATGGACTTCAATGATTTTTTTTTTTTGGTTTTCTAAATGCGCAATAATTAATCAGAATCTGAATTTCTGGTGTAACCATTTGGTGAACACTGGTATATCAACAGGTATACAATATATAGAAGTATTATTGTGGGAATGTATTGCAGATATTGTTTGTACTATAAGGGGATAGCTCAGCAGTAATCCAGGGACACAAATCGTCAAGAGTAATTCTGGAATTTTATGAATTAGACATATTATCTCCCTTCCTCTTTCTCCTAGCCATCGACTACATAATAAGGAGAGCAATGAATCAGACTGCCTTTGGTATTCCATGGCGTTTGCAAAACCGAATGACGGACTTGGACTTCGACGTCGACGTTGCATTACTGGGAGCTATAAATAAAGGCATACAAGAAATGACGGAGAGCCTAGATAGAGAGGTAATCAAAATAGGCCTCCGCACAAGCTTTGATAAGACCAAAATTTTGCGAGTGGGATATAAGGCAAAGGGTGCCCCATTCAGACTTGGCGAGTCAAAGCTTGAAGAGTTGGACAAGTTCACATACCTTGGTTGCATCATAACAAACTGTGGGATGCCTACCATGATGTAGCGTGCCGAATAGGAAAGGCAGGGAGCATTATACAAAGGCTGCAGCCTATTTGGATAAGCCAAGCCATTAGTCTTGAGACAGAAATACACCTTCTTAACACAATCGTCATCCCAACAGCAACATATGCATGTGAGACATGGAAGTCATCTGTCAAAATTGAGAAAAATTAAATGTGGATCAACAAAAAAGGCTTAGACGGATTTTTGGGAGTCATTTATAGAGATCGGGTTTAAAACAAGGAAATCTTATGCCGAACAGGGAGTCGACCGCTTAGTGAGGTTGTGACACAGAGCGTCGCATGAGGTTCGAGAGACATGTTCTCCGACAAAATGAACTACGCATACCAAGACAAGTCATGGATGCCAATACGAGGAAAGCGCAAACAGCGACACCCTCGTATAATTTGGCGCCATGGAGGACCTTGGAACAGTAGACACCAGGTGGGAGAAGGCTTTAGACATTGCCATTGACAGATCTTTGTGGAGACAGCTTGCCGCCCAAAGGAGTACTTGGACCATATATTCCCCTTGCAAAATAAAAATTAATATCTCCATTGCCATGTGTCATACAAACTATAGATCTCGATCTAACTATAGTAGATATAGACCTAGTTCTAGATAAATAGATTTAAGTCTAGATATAGAAGAGATCTAAGTCTAGATCTAGAAGAGATATAAGTCTAGATCTAGAAGAGATCTAAGTCTAGATCTAGAACTAGACCTAGATCGAGATCTAGAATCTTGATATAGAATCTAGAACTAGACTAAACTAGACTAGAATTCGTATGAATTTACACATTTATCTTAAAATTACTAGACCTAGGCCAATGTTATGATGGTACCGGGTAATAGTGTAGGCCTACTGTCATCTGTGTCTATACTGATGCTGTCCGTATGCGATTCACTTCTTAACTGTGATACTGCTGATTACATTATTAATAAATCTGCATCCCTAAGCTGTCAGAAGATAAGTTATTGCCTTAATAATTAAAATTTTGTTGAAATTATTAACTCATTTATAATATACTAGCCTGACATTACCCGCGGCCTGCGGGTCTAAGTTTGTGTTTACTAATCTAGCGAATTGGATTTAGATGTATGTAAACTTAGCTAATGATCCTTTCAAGTTTTTTTACTCTTTCGCTACGAAAATAAAATTAGTTTTGCGAAATTGGGTTTACCCGAAGTCGATACATTCATATCTATTAAAGAGCGATAGCTTTGTTAAATGAATGGGATTATAAAGTGAACAATTAAACGAAATAATTTTTAGTACGCGATTCACGAATGAATATAGATTTAGGCCTATTTCAACTCGGCTTCGCAGCTTTTGTAAACGAATGTAGTCTCTTAAAAATAATGCTTTAGAAAACCAAATTTGAATGTTTATTTGATCAAAATATGAAATGAATGGACTATAATTAGTATGTTCGTGTGTTAAAGTATAAAACTATCTGTGCGAAGAGAAGTTTTATCATCTTAGAGTTGAATTAGAGTTTTAGATCTAGGGATGGGATTATAAAGTAAACAATTAAACGAATTAATTTTAGTACGCGATTCATTATGGTCTTGTCTAATCATGGAACTATACTAATGGAACACCAGCTTCGAGTTTTTTACAAAGCCAAAGAGAGTCGAAGTGCCGTCGCGCATCATTTTTGCGCATGGTGCAATGTGGAGAAATCCATGATGATGCCAAAGAAGAGATTTACTCCGTCAGTCCCTTGCAATGGGTGTAAAACTTTCGTACGCTCTATTTGATTAGATGTGTAAAAACTTCATCCATTTTCTGACTATCTGATATAATAGATAAAATTTTCCCGAATAAGAGATCGTCACAAAAGTTATTTTTTTCGACCACCCTATAAAATGCCACATTTTTTCAAAAAAATAGAATCTAAATTCCGAAAATACAATCTTTCAGTGTTTCTGTGTTTGGTTTATTTACACTAAATCTGGATGAAGACCTGTCTACCGTTCCTCTAAATGCGTATTTGTTACGATATACTAAATTGCACGAAATAAAAATAAAAATAGGAGGCCTAATACAGTTTTGACACTCCAAGCTACGCATTTCTAATCGTTTTTTTTTAATTATTATTATCGAAAGGACTAGGCTATAGGCATACACGTCTCGTGGGAAACAAAGAAAAAGTTCATCTCGGTAATATTGTAGCCTAAATAAAATGACAAAAAAAAACAACAACTATAGCCTAATCTAAAATGAAATAGATCTAGAGCTAGATTTTCTTGGACGAATGATACAAAATAAGTATAAATAATAAGTCATAGTCATATGAATCTGATAGATCTAAAACAAATACTGATAGTCATTCATTAATTAATTATTAGAATTACTGGACTACCAACTGGGTATTTTTATTGCCAAAATACAATGTATTTTATGTGCATTTATTAAAAACAACAACCAAAAATTAAGCGTTCGACGCAACTAGATCTAATATTAATAATATAGATTCTGGTTCTAGATCCAGAAAGCTACTTCTCTAATTCAGTTTTCTAGTTTAATTCTAGTTAGATCTAGATGTCTAGACCAGTAGATCTAAATCTAGCCAGGGTTTTTGTCATGGAATAGATCTATAAACCTGCAGCCGCCTACTGATCACGATATGGCAGATACTATTGATGAGATACTCTCTCTACTTCTATATAATAAATATAATATATATAGATCTACATCTAGATCTAGTAGATCACAGTAAAACTCAATGTGTACTTCCGACTTTAGCTCAACAAGTCTACTCCAAAGTATACTAGTAAAGTCACAAAGTGTAAAGGATCATTATATATTCAAATAAAAAATTTATAGGCCTAAATGAATCGAATAATCAGTCACTGATTTGACTAATCTAAATTGTTATTTTTTAAATGGCAAGTGTTATTGATGACTTCTGACTTGTAAACGAGTTGCAGAGATTCTAGCTTTTATTTTGATGACATGTTACGATATATCAATGATATTTAGATAAATGCAAGTACCTAGAAGAACAGAGAGAAGGACCATTTAATATAAGGCAAAGAAGTAAGATGTTTATAATCCATCAAACTCACAGAGGACTTGTGTCGGCATTTCATGCATTTACAGAAGCTACAAACTATGCTACAAAAATGATAGGCTTGTCTTTGATTCCTAAGACTTATGAGGAATGCTGTTTCCAGAGGCTACTCAGCCCCAGCTGTGACCTACATATTATGCCACACTGAGCATAGGCA
The DNA here is from genome assembly GCF_947242115.1 of Biomphalaria glabrata. Classification (NCBI taxonomy): domain Eukaryota; kingdom Metazoa; phylum Mollusca; class Gastropoda; family Planorbidae; genus Biomphalaria; species Biomphalaria glabrata. The sequence continues at coordinate 13,962,511 of NC_074726.1, forward strand.
TAACCATTGTCCACCTGTGGTAGAATCAGTTTTTTTTTTTTTTTTTGCCATCTACCCTCGGCAATTAATTTTCATTGATGTATATCACACCTTTGTAAGTGACCTCCTGCTGTCTCGTTCTGAAGCTGTATGCAACCAGGTCCTCTCTTATTCTATGTCAGTTAAAGTAAGTTGGCGCCTAAGCATTTCTGTGGTACCTCTTTACGTGCATATGACATGTTAGGCAAATGGTTTAGCCTATCGGAATGCCATTTCGGAAAGTATAGGTGCTTAAAATGAAACTCCAAATATCTGGACTTCCAGTTACCAAGAAAATAAGCTTAGGATTCAAAGAGACGACACTGGCATTTCAGCTAAGACGATCAGTGAAATTAATAGCAACTTTAATTGCAGTCCACCAAACAAGATAAAAAAAAAAAAAAAAACAAGTGTGGCTTCAATAGCATTGATGATATTTACTTTACTTTAATCTCATTTACTAGTATTACTATTTCATTGACTATGTTTTTTTTTTGTCAAATAGGCATAAGTACATGTAGTAGTTCCTGCAATTTGATGAAAAATAATAATTAAATTGTGTATAGTCTATATACAAATGTTTATAAGCTTAGCTTAATTTACTTAATATTTTAAAACTATGATTTTGTGTTCTGACTCTACTGTAAATAAATTATATTTTATTTTAAGAATGCAAAGTTGGAAATTCTGTTCTGATGAAAAAAAATTATTAAACTAAAGTAGATGTTTATGGTTCTTTTGTATTTATTATTAAATTATTTATTCATTAAAAATCAATTGCTCATTAACATTTACTTGAAGTAAAGATCAAAAACACAAATTCAATACATGATCAGCTCCCAATTCAAGCAGATCACAGCCCATCACTTAAATGTATTTACTGTCATTTCTACAGACTATTCATTTCAAAATGTTGCTTTAAATTGTTATATGACACAATCAAAATACTGGTACCTCACATTGATGTAGGACTAAAGCAGCTAAAATAATGACAAATTTTCATTCACTAACTTGTACTGTCATTAATATCAGACGTGTTAAAACTAATGACCTGTATATATAATTGATTAAGCAGGAGCATCAACAAATCTTGAACAATAATTGTCTACAGAAAAACTTTATTCTTATCCAAACAATATACATTTACAATGTATTTAAACAAGTTAATTTATACAAATCTGTATGGCCTAAAGATTATGGTGTATTTTGAGCATTGTGTGAATACCAAGTTACATTATTACATGAAAATAGTGTACTCATTTTTTAAATATTCTGGGTAATAAAAATTAACAACTAATATGATACAATAAAATTGAAGCATTAGTCAAATTAAAAAAAAATTCACTCAAGATCTATGTGAACTCTATGCTTGAAAAAAATCATTTTGAAATTCATTAAAAAAAAAAATTTATGGTTCTTTAGTCAATGGAATGATAGCAGCAATTATTTAACAATTTCATGATTATCCATTAATCTCAATATACTTATAAAGGAAAAATAATTCACAAGGTTTAGATACAACCATTTGAAATAATGATTATAATTTTTTTCTTAATTTGCTTAATTCAAATCTAATATAAACAAGATTTCCTCTGTCAAGAAACTTATGAGGGAACAACATGCATGTTCTTCTCAGTAAGTTTTGCAAAGGGAATTAAGAATATATGATGTTGCTTTTTTTTGCCAACATTTTAAACCTTCACACCAGGTTTTAGTTTTAAGGAGAATGCACCATATTTTATGTTTACTTTTGATAGATTCTTATTTTAATTTTAAAAAAGTAAAATTTCCCTTACATATCTTGCAATCTATGGGGCAGATGATATAAAGTTTATCAGTTTCTGTGCCCCATGGTTAGGGAAGGTGTCATGTACCCAGCACAACAACCAACCACCTTTTGAAAAAATATCCCATTTCAGACGTCACAATCTATAGGGCAGATGATGTTAAGGTCATTTGATTCTTTGGCCAGTGCATCATGTGGCCAGCACAACAACCAACCATCTTTACTTTCCAAAACAAAAGTCAGCTACCCATTAGAGTTAGGTGGACTCAGGGGCACCCAAAATCTAAAAATTTTTAATCCGAGTCTTCACAGAGATTCAAACCCATGACTTAACCATTCAGCCATGGATCCCCAAACTGCCTTTACTTATTCCTTACTATTGCCATGTATCCCTAGCCTTTTGAATTCTGAAATTGAAAATCCCAGTCTTAATTGAACCCAGGAACCCTCAGTTCAGAAGCCAAGTGCTTTACCACTCATTCACTGCACTCCCTATTGTTTTAATGGGGCTCAGATTAATAGTTTTCAAGTACAATATCAAACAGATTTAAAGAAATACTAAATCCAAACCTGTTGGCTGAATGACAGGATATACATAAATATGTATAGAGCTTACAGTATAATGTATATATCTTAAATTAAAATTGGTCCAAGACTTTTATTTTGCAACATGATGGGATTTTCCTTTCTGGTGGTGCTATGCAGGAGTCCAAGAATCTCATCTTTTCTCATAACAGAAAGTTATCTAGTTATAAAAATAAATAAAAGGATTTTAAAAAAATAAAAATATGTGTGACATATGTGTTGACCATGCTAAACATATATATGTTATTAAGTATAATTATATAATTTTGCTATTCTAAAAATAGTCTGTACCTAAAAGGAGCTACTGTGTTAATGTGTAGACATGGCCCTGACCTTAATAGTTATGAATTATTACTAAAGGTGAAGGCAGATATTCAGTTAATTTGATGGACATTGCACTCATCTAAAAGCAACTATAACATATATTATGATTTACATTTTCATGGAAAACTAGTTTTTCAAAAATACAAGTACTTCAGCTTATGAGAAAAGTGCATAGGGAAAAATTGCAGTACCTTACCTTTAAGAGGTGCAACCAATCATTGACTTGTCAGGAATGCATGCCTTTTTCTTGCATTTCCAAACATAACTGTAATTATACAATTAGGCATAATGGCTAATTTCTTTTGAAAACATTAAAATTAAAAAATAATATTATTAAATTGAATACATTGTTGTATCAAACATACAAATTATCAGACATAATTTTGCCTAATTTCATCTAACAGTTTATTGTAAAGGAATGGCCTGCACAACAGCCAAGTATATTAGGCATTCATGAAAGATGAATTTGCTTAAGAGTGTTATAAAAAAAAAACTAGAGAAAAATGTTAAATTCCATCCCCGATATTTGGATGTTGCTTGACCATGAAAATCACACTTCATAAAACATCTTTTAGATAACTAAAATAAAAATTGTATATAGTACTTACAATAAATATTTAATGGATGCCAATATTATTAATGTCTGCCCAGAGAGTAGAAATTGTATAAGTATGATCCTTGAGCCATTCTGGTACATCATCAGAACTGGTTGGCATGGTTCTACTTGTTAATAACTGAAACATTACAAACATTTTTTTAAATTTATAATTTATCACAGACTAGAATAGAAATGTTGCCAGGAAAAATACCAATGGTTAGAATGCACCTGATGATACTTTTGTAGCCTTAAAATGCACCAAAACTTCATTCATTAAATCTGATAAGAAACATATATGTATCACACAAGTCCAAGTTGATCAGAGTGTCATAGCAAATAATTAACTAGATATGAGAGTTTTATATTAAAGTGCTGAATTTCAGGGGATAGATCCAACTTGACACTACATCATTTATTATTTCATGAACTCATGGGTCTGGGCATGGCATGGAATGGGAACTATTATTTAATGTATGGGGTGTAGGCGAGGCATAGATTATAAATTGTCTTGTATAGATTAGATTGGGTAAAACTTCCCATCGAAGGTAACTTTTACTGATAGATCTGGATCAATTATAAATTTATGGGATCTAGGCCTGCATAAATTTTATCTTTTATTTATATATTTTATGTACATAAATAACTAGTCTAGATTCTATAATTATATCTTAATAATAATTTTTGTAGATGTCATATAATATCTAAAATATTAAGTATAGATCAGTAGATTTAGAATTTTAGCTAGTAAATATTTTTATATTCCAAATCTAAACTGGATCTATATATTGTATATCTATCTAGAATTTAGATCAGTAGATTTAGTATTTTAGCTAGTAAAATACTTTTATATTCTAAATCTAAACTGGATCTAGATCTAATTATTCTAGAAGCTTAGATCTAGAAGACTAGTTGTCAAGATTTGACTACACTATGGCTAAGGCTAATGCACTAGCTAAGTAGGCCTACTAGATAGATCAAGAGACAGAGTACTAATAGTAATAGACTCTTGCCTCGTTGGGCCTCTCAAATCAGCTACAGACTTTAGAGACAATTTAGGAAGGTGAATTTCGATCCAATTCCAAGATCTACAAACTACAGGTTAGAGTCTAGCTAGAGATGCTAGATCTAGTCTAGAAGGCTGATCAATTAAAAATAAAATCAATCATTTCTAAAGTTTGTAAAATTATATTTTATAGATCTAATCTATCTATTTATAATATAGAAATCTATGTCTACTATTTTAATATTTAAAATGATATGGCTGATGATATTAATTATTTTAATAGAGACATTGACATACTAGTCTAGATTATTATTCGAGATGATGATGATGATAATCAACTGGTAGAGCTATAAGTCAGTATAAACTATAATATAATCACTGCATCTGTTTCATTCACTGTCTGTATCAATAATCATGTGATGTGAAAGTGAAGTCTAGATTTAGATCTAGATTAGATAGAATTGATAGATTATAAATCTACTTTCTACTATTAAAAAGTATTATTATTATAGATCTACATCTACTAATATTAGTACAGGTACTAGATCTACAGGAAATACACTATTGATTATAGTGACTATAATTACCGTCACTATACACTAATACTAGTAATACAGTTACAGTATAATACAGTCTATAGACTATAATTATAGTCATAGTCATGATCGATAGATCTAGAGTTCTAGACGTAGACTAGATCTATAAACATTCATATTGACCTCATGTATGGTCTAGATTCTAGATCTAGAGAAAATAGAGTGGAAATCATGACTTTATTAGATCTGTTGAGTTATTTTTTAAAAAATATCTTTTAAATAGATCTCATCTAGAACCATAGTCTAAGTCTGGGTGTTGTAGATCTAGATTATTCTAGATATAAGAGATCTATAGATAAGTTCGGTTTTTTAAAAATGCGCATTCGAAATTTAAAATACCCAGATTTAAGTATTAATATACCCTTATTGGTAGGGCCGCGTTAATCATTTATTAGATCTATTAAAGCATGTCTATATAAAAGATATTATTATTAAAAAAATATATTATTATATAAAAGATATAGTTGTGAATATTTACTAAAAAAATTAAAATAATATATTTTTTACTTTTGCCAATTAACACTCTGGCTGGCAAAAAGGATGACTCCTCAATACTGTGAAAAGACGATAACTGCATGAGTTGGTTTGGAATTGTATTTTGTAAGACTAACTTTAAAATAATATCCTTTAAGAGAATAAACGAAAAAAGGTTTGTCAGAAGAAAAGCTGGCTGGACTACGCAAATAATGGACCAGCCTCTCTCTCTTATTAAGAACATTGGTGACCGGGAAAAGTGGAGGATTTAGTTACGCGGGACAGATGATAATGATTTAATGTACATAAAAAAAAATCCAGATTTTGTGTAAAATACCCAAATGTGAATGTACTGAAAACCGCTATTTTAATGGGGTGGCCTTAAAAAAATAACTTTTGTGACGAACCCTTATTCAGGAAAATTTTATAAATCACAAAACATTGTGAGAAAATGGATGAAGTTTTTAGAGATTTAATAAAATAAAGCGCAGGAAAGTTTTACTCTCATTGAAGGTCAGTCCAAGTGACTGGAGGAGTAAATTTCTTCTTTTGCATCCTCCTGAATTTCTCCATATTGCACCATGCGTGAAAATGATGCGCGACGGCACTCCCCTAGTAAAAACTAGGAGCTGTTGTTCCATTAGTATAGTTCCATGGTCTAATGAAAGAATGTTTGTCAGGAAATCTGTAATCACAGATTTAACGAACTAATTAATCCAAAAAATGCTTTTGAAACACAAAATTGAAGGTTAATTTTATTATATAATAAAATCAATGGATCTTCTTTTGTATTTTCATGTATCAAAGTAAAAAACTATCTGCGCAAAGTGTATTTCTAAAAATTAGATCTATGTCTAAATTCTTTCGATCTTTTCTATGTCAACATTGTAGACATGGCCTAGATCCATAAAATACTATAGCTGTAATAGAGTAGGACAACTTTATTTTTTTAGGGTCTTAAGTTTGTTTTAGGCCTACAATACATACACTAAGGTCTAAGTTGGTACCTAGGAAACATACCTGCCAAGTTTTATCAAGATTGGTCAAGCGGTTTTGATGTCTATAAGTAACATACATACACCTCACATTCTACTTTATAGTATAGATATATTATAAACATATCTAGATCTGGGCCCAGTCTATTAAGTTTATTTCATAGACTTATATATTATATCTAGACTGGAAACTGGAAATAAATTCTTATCCGCTATTGATCGATTCACAGATCTATACATATTTAGATTTTTATGTACGTAAACTCTTTTTTCAGGCTCTAAGGGGAGTCGCCCCAATCAATCTTTTCTGTCTTAGAAAAGTAATGATCTTTAGTTTTCAAAGTTTAGAAATAATGCAAAATCATTTCTCGGATATTCACGCAAATATATGAAACAACGCCATTTCCTGTTTCTTTCCATTGAGATAATGTATCAAAAATCATAGACGGAAATAATTCAGGTTGATTAAAATCATCGTATGTAGGCCTACATTTAAATAGATTGATTACCTAGATCTTTCTAGATTATGTAGCCTATCTAAAAATTGCAAAATAATAATTATGAGACGAGAGTAATCTTATTTTTGATGCTCAATTACTAGATCTAGATCTAAAAAATAAATTATATGTCACATATGTTTAGGTTAAAAAAAAAAAAAAAAAAAACTTTACTTCTTTTAACTACTTTACAAAACAACGCCTTGGTCCAACTTTCTAAAAATTTTCACTTTTTTTTTGAAGTGGTAAAAAATCTCCATGTCCAGTCTAGATATAGTAGATATAAGTCTATGGTTTATTTAGACTGACAAGTTTATAAAACTGCGCGCTATAAAAGTAGTTCGTTTTTTTTAAACTTATAATTAAAACGAAGTTCGTATCAAAATTCTTTCTTAAAAGCAACATTTGAATCAGTATTCCATTCAATGGGTTAGTTAATAAATGGAAAATATATTTTATAATGATCCGTTCACACTTTTCCCATTTTTCCAGATTTTTTGTACCAATGAGCGAATCTTTAAATGAAGCTTGAGTTATACATGAAGAAGTCTGTGACCTTTTTACAAAACTTACCTCCACTGAAGTTTTGCATACGTAATTTTAAAAATTAGATAGTTCACTTTCGGAAAAGAAAAAAAGTAGACATTGTATCAGAACTTTGAATGATCTAAAATATCATTATGTCCGATTTTCATTTTCTCTTCTAGTTTCTGAGATCTAAATGGGACGGACGAACAGACGGACGGACAGACAGGCCACACAAAACTAATAGCGTCTTTTCCCCTTTCGGGGGCCGCTTAAAAAATTACCAGTTAGTTAATTAACTATTGACAATAATTTTTTTTTTATATTGAACAGTGGAAAGAAATTGTACTTGACAGATGTGTTGGTATAAGTTGAATTACGTAGATAGGGATTTGGGGGCCGGGGAAGGGGGCTTGACCTCTTTAGGGGACCCTGCATTTTGACATTCGACATTATATAAGACATGAGATAATGTACTTAATAAATATATGACTTATAAGAGAGAGCGACACAGCCGAATGAATCTAATCTATATGGAATACATGCAACAGGGTCCTAACTTATACAACAACACGAATATCAAGATTGCGTGGCAGTGGCGTAATATTTAATACGTATCTACATGATATAAATTTAGGACACTCTTTTTGGGGCACTATAAAGTGGGGCCGGGTGGAAATTTCAATTTTGACCCCCACTCCCACCCTAGCTATGACATTGTTCAACATTTAGATATTTTTTAAATTGTGTTTTTTACCTAGATTGACATTGAAATTGAAAGTTGTATATATTGTTAATAAAAATTGAGCTGTTTTTTTATAATACCTCTACTCACCTCGTACCATCGTGGAAAAAAAGCTTAAAAGTGAGTTGGAAAAACTTGGACACATCTCAAAAACAGCTCTAACGATTTTCTTCGAAATTTGACAGTCGATTTGACGTTGCGAAAAGAATGACTTGTTGGTCGCACTGGGGGAACTGTAGTTGGACCGTTATAAAAAAAAATTATAAATTTTATTTTGGCGAAAAAATATTTATCTAGAACGGACTAGATCTATTTGTCTACGGGTATTTTAGCAATCGTTCAAGAGTTTAAAAAAAAAAAGCAATTTTATGGAACGTTTTGCGCATTATCTTAAGTCTAGACTAGAACTAAAGGTCTATCATTGGAATACTATAAAGTCCAATAAATCTATACATTCGCTTAACAAGGATGTTTTAAAATCTAGAATTCATAAGTTATTATAAACTAATCGCTCTATAAGACGTAGAAAGGAAGTTTTGTCTTTTAAAAACACAGTCTTTTTTTCCCAGTTTCAAATTTCAAAGTTTTACTTTAAAGTTCTGCCTCTACAAATGTTTAGTTGGACTAGCTGTTTGGGGCTACAACCCAACAAATGTTTAGTTGGACTAGCTGTTTGGGGCTACAACCCAACAAATGTTTAGTTGGACTAGCTGTTTGGGGCTACAACCGAACAAATGTTTAGTTGGACTAGCTGTTTGGGGCTACAACCCAACAACGACCGAACATTACCAAAGACTTTGATGACTTGGCAAATATTTCAATCCAATGTACAAATTACCAGAGTTTGAACCCAAAACATTCTATTTTGCAGTCAAGAATCTTAATGCCACTACACAACTGCACTCAGTTATCGATTGGGCGAATATCCCTTTGTTGACTAGTTCGGCATGTTTTGATCAAACATTTGTTTTTTCACTTCTTCTAATTTCATAACATTTGTCACGATATAGGAACTGTTCAATACAATTTTTTTTTACTTTTTATAATCCGCATTAGAGACATCAAATGGTTATTTCCAAAAAAAAAAAAATAGAACAAAAGCACACACACACACACACACGCACACATACACAAATAATAAAATAAACTTTAGGACTAGAAACTTGCTGATCTGACCTTAAAAACATCGTGGAATCTAGGTCACATGTGCCAGGAAGAACTCGGGGTGAGGCGTACGCGGCAAGAGGCAGGGGGGAGGGGGAACTGGCCAGCATCAAAACAACTCTGTCACAATTCTCTGACGTCAATGCCAGCCTACTGGTCTGTAAGAGTGCGAGACATGGGAAATGCTTTTGTAGTCAGAAGAAACAAAACAAACAAAATCTTGAGCCGGCGGCAATTGTATAGTCTTGAACATTTAAATGGGTCAGAAGAAAGATAGTGTAATGCTGTTGTTTTTTTTTCCTCCAGAGTGTTTGGTTTGTCTCTATCCCTCCCAGCTCCTCTTCCTCCCTCCCACCTTCACTAACCCATTCTCTCTCTTCATCCATCCAACTTCCTCCCAGCGTCTTTCCATGACCTCTTTCTCTCTCTCTCTCACTTTTTTCCCTGCCCAATCTCTCTATTTTTTCCCTCCCTATCTTTGCTTTATATTTCCTTCCCTCCTCTCTCTCTCTCTCTCTTCCTCCCTGTCTCTCTTTTCTCTCCCCCTTTCTCTTATTTTCTTGCTTTCGCTTCTTTTCCCTCTTCTCTCTTTTCTCTCTCACTCACATTCATTGTTTCTCTCTTTTCTCTCTCACTCACATTCATTGTTTCTCTCTTTTCTCCGCTTATTTCTGACACTCACTTTCACACCGCACCACATCTCTCTTTTTTTCTCTCTCTCTCTCTATCATGAATTCCAAACAAGGTTTTTGACCACGTCTTGCATTTAGTCAGTATAAGTCAGCTGTACTTACATGTTGATCTAATGACATTTTTAAAGTGAGTGGATGATACTACTTGACTTTAAGAAGGGGGTTTGAGTTCAGGTTCCAATGTAGACTAGGAATTTGAAATAGGTCTCGAGCTGTGAGCACCTCCCCCAGGCCCCCAACACATATGTACAAAAGAAAAGGTTGAACCAAAAAAAGCTACAGGAACATTCTATAGACAAACAAGAAGAATATTAACGAGACAGCTGTGAATGTAGGCTTCTGAAGTCAGATCTACGACAGCTTGGAGTCCGGGCCTGGAGACGAAAGGCTCAGGAGAGATCTGAATGGAGGGATGTGTTGAGGCAGGACAGAGCCCTCCATTGGCTGTAACGCCACTGGGATGGATGAATGGAATCTAGACAAGCAGCTCAACGAAAGTGGATGAGGATCTTTATTTTTATAAATGATGAGAATATGAAACCGTGACCAATCGTCATTGAATGCCTGAAAACTGACCTGCAACGTCGCAACCTATGGGCAGTTTAGACCAATCCACGTTACAAGTCTGTACGACGAGGCAATGGGCTCTTGGTCTCCACTGCCCACAGACTGTGACGTTGCAGATTGGTGTTGAGTCCTACTATAACGAATCGATTACACACACTTGACAGTACGCCACCTGCCGGACAGTTCTGTTTCTAGACTTTCACATTTGACAGTACGCCACCTGCCGGACAGTTCTATTTCTAGACTTTCACAAGTGTACGCAAACCGTTATCACCAGCCTTGAATAACAACGGTTTCCGCATTTTTCTGAACGGTGCGCTAGTGAGTACCGTAGGTTCTCTGAATAATGGCTCGTAAATCTATTCTAGAAGGATCTTTGATTTAATTGTGACCTGACTCTTCTTCTCTCCTGCTTATCCTTGACGTTAAGATTGGTTTCCAACTAACAATAGTCTATAAAAATCAATTTTTATAAATACTTGAGTAGCTCAATGGCTAGCATGCTGGACTTCCATCATGGAGGTTCGAATTAAGACTGGAGCAGCTTTAAAGAACGTTTTTGAAAAAGCAGCACAGAAACCTTCTCCCAGCTTTCATCCCTCCTACCCCCAACTGTTCGACAAAAAAAAAATTAGCCATAGGTAACATTTTTAGCTAACGCCCTAATTCTCTACACGAGGCTTATTTATGTCATTTGTGCTTAACCGTTTGATGTAAAAATAAATAATTAATTACAACTAACTGATTTTGTAACTAGTTAATGGTTTACTTGATTCACGTGTTGTCATGGACAACGAATAATTGTGCAAAGTTTCAACTTGATCCGAGAATGGAAAGTGAAAGATAAAACTTGTAATAGTTTCCACTCAGAAAGACAGACTGACAGACTGACAGACAGACAGACGTAGTGAGTTAATAAAGGCTTTGTAAAAAGAAAATTATGACGTGATGTCCTGCGGTGATGATTAAAAGTTGCTTCAGGTGTACGAGGCTATGGTGTGTGAGTGAGTGTGTTTTGACTGATGTAATACACTTACTATGACTAGGATAATGTTGCATGTACCGAGTATAAACAAGGTTACAAAGACAGTTGGAAACACAAACTCAAAATCGGCCCCCGAAGTGGTCCACCCTGGCAGGCTTCAATATTTTCAGAAAGAACATCCGAATTAAATTATATCAAAGACAAATGAGAGATAAGAATAGAGAAAGAAGGTTGATAGATCTTGAGTAGTGCCCCAACGGTCTAGAAGATCAAAGGAGAGGTGCAAGTGAATGCAAAGTTAGATGTGAACCTGTCCTAACTATTTCCCCTTTCAGACCTTGTGGTCTATAGGGCGGATGATGAAGTGGTAAAAAAAAAAAAGGTAGACTTTACTTGAGTTGAGAGATAGTTGTTACTGGTCGTTGGCTTGTAGCATCAGACTGCTGGTAGACAACTAAACCGTTGTAGGCGTAATACACTAATAAAATATATACTAATAAAACTTCAAATAACTTGAATAACTTCCTTTTGTGTACAAACTAAATCACACTTTATTTATAATATTGACAAAACCAAGTTGTGATCAAATGAAATAGATGTAGTAGACTTTAGAAATAATATTCCTGAACAAAATCTAACTCACTAACCCAACCTTTCAGTCTTACGTTCTGGAGTCGTCTCCCCTACCTAAGACCAAATGACGACGACGCCACCTATGTTGCATCATTCACAACCAAAGGCTAACCGCTTCCCACGGTCACCATAGAAACACAAACTCACACATTTCATAACAGAGATACTAAAAATCCTTTAAAATCTTGTGACTTCATTTCGATTTTGTATTTTTTTTTTAAACAGATATTGAAAGTCTGCAGATATTTGTCATAAACATTTTTTTAAATAAAAAAGTTTTGAAGCCTGTATCTGTGTGTGCTTGGATTAGCTGTCTGGAGCACACTCAGTACTGACCACATGCTCTATTTTCTTATGTCGAGGCTAAAGAATGATCTTCTTCTTCCCCCTTCCCCCCTCCTCCTATCAGCGCACACACACACACACACACACACTGAGACACACACACACTTTATATCAGATGAAATGTCAGGGTGCTTCTAGTTGAATAATCCAACAGTCTACTGTGATTACACTGACCTATGAATTGTGTCAGTTTTTTTATAACAAATTCTAAACATAATGATCGTGAAAAGTACAACAATCACGTGATCTAAGATTGATTTTCCTACCTCTTTGTGGTGAGAGCTCATGCAGAGTTAAGTTGGGTGCAGGTCATTGGCTGATTTTAATTAAACGTTCACGTGTTACAATTCTTTTTTACCTCGACAGTGTTATATTCAATAATAAAACTAGGACAAATATTATATTATTTCCCAACTATAGGAGAATAAGTTGACCTCTCCAATATTATATTATTTCCCAACTATAGGAGAATAAGTTGACCTCTCCAATATTATATCATTTCCCAACTATAGGAGAATAAGTTGACCTCTCCAATATTATATTATTTCCCAACTATAGGAGAATAAGTTGACCTCTCCAATATTATATTATTTCCCAACTTTATGATAATAAATTGACCTCTCCAATATTATATTATTTCCCAACTATAGGAGAATAAGTTGACCTCTCCAATATTATATCATTTCCCAACTATAAGACAATAAGTTGACCTCTCCAATTTTATATTATTTCTCAACTATAGGACAATAATTTGACCTGTCCAATATTATATTATTTCCCAACTATAGGACAATAAGTTGACCTCGCAAATGTTACTTTTCATCTCTGATATAGTCGCGTGGTTTGACAGATAAGAATCTGTGCATTGACATATCTTTAAATCATAATCTGGTGTAATTATATGTTCGAAGTTAGTATTTAAAGAAGCATTCAATCTCACATTAGTAACACTGATTTACATTTTCGGGTGCAAGGAAAGGTACAAAGCTCCGTCAAGTATAATTTGGTGTGTGTTTATAAAAGTATTGCAAAATAACCTTATCCAATCGCCTAGAGCGTTTTAAAAGGCTGGAAGAAACGTAGCCTCGTTTTGACTCGGCTTTAAGCCTACACGCATTTACCTGATTACACGATTCCTTCAGACCCTGAAATGTTGAAATATTTAATAGTTTAATTTTTGAAATGTTTTGAAAACAATACCATTGCTAAAGCAATAACTCGTGCATTTTGCAATACTATTATCTTCACGTGTTAAGACTCCATCGTATCGAATAGAAACAGTTGGCAATAAGAAGATATAGAACACGTCAGCTAATTGTTTATTTTTTTAACTCCCACTTCTGCCTCCCATCCTCTTCCGTGATGTAGGTAGCGACCAACAAAATGTGGGGGAGGCGGGAAAAGGGAGGGGGGTGGCGTGCGGGCGTCTGGAACAGACAATCTTGTTTGGCTTTTGTTTTGCAGATGTGTGGATCTACATGCTGACGTCATGATGGCGACCTTGACAGGCGGATCGATTAGCCTGGTTTCATTGAGAGAGAGAGGGGGGGGGGGAGCGTAGAGTTGGCTGGGGATGGAGGACTAGGGGGAGTTTGAAGAGAGAGAGAGAGAGATGGGCGAAAAGGATGTCAATGATGAAATCACGAGGAGAGCCAGAGATGATACATTCAATAAACCCAAGCTGTGAAGGGGAGCTAATTAGTCTGTTTATGTCTTGTTATTGTAGTCGTTCTTCCTAGCCCCTTACTGTGTGTCCTCTACTGGCACTCATTGGTGAGCATCATCTCGTGCTTCCAAGAGGGTAGGATTCCCTAGCGACCGGACTCTTTAACAAAAACAAATACAACATTTTCCAGAGACAGGGTCTTATGGTATTTGGATACATTCATTAAGGCGATACTCTTAAAAACCAATTAGTTGTGAACATACTTCATTAAAAATTATTAATGAATTTAAAAATAAAGACTTGACAGTTGAACTTTAAAGAAAGTCACACTCTAAAGTTGTTCATAAGCAACATGGAGACCACTTTGAGGATAGAGTCAGACATTTTGCCCTTTATAGACAAAAAAAAAGTTTTTTTTTGGGGTCGTATAAAAGTATTGGCTTGAGTGTTAAACCTGGACCAATAGTATGCATCACATCCATCGGCACAGGATAAATCTTTATTTAGTTATTTAAGATGGATTGAGGACACGGAGGGAAAAAGACACTATCTCTGGCCAATACCCGATGTGCTGATACAAGACTGTGCAGTTGTAGATTCCTGGGTTATATCGGCAGATTTCGCTGTGACGATAATTTTCAGTTGGTCTGCTGCATTTTTTAAGGGGAAGTACTACTGACCTTTGACCTGTCTCTGTGATTTCTTTCTAGTATTCTGACTGCAGTTTCATTGAATTATTCCTCGACTCGTGTTTCTATAGTTTCTATATGCATGCTTTCCGCTCGGAGGTAGGTCATAGTGCCAGGGCCACAACAAAACAGAATCTGGGCTAGAGTCCTGCAATCATCTTCATAACCCAAGTGTATCAAGTGCACGAGTCTTGTACAATCAAACAGATAAGTTTAAGGTCTCAATAATGATATGCGTTTCCCGCTGATCAATTTATAAGTCTGAAACTGATACTTATTATTATTACTATTATTATTATTATAGAATCTAAATTATATTTATTCATTCACACTGGCAGTTCGACATTAGTTATATAGAAACAAAATTCATTGTAGCACGCGTAACAGTTTCCATTGAAGACTTTTCTGATGATATGTGAAGTCTGTAGCAGTAACGCCCTCTGACAGGCAACACGAATCTTCTTAAGGATGTTTAAGACCTCGAATTTATCTGCGTATTGACGTGGTATATTGTTATTTTAGATAACTTCTACAGTCGCTAAATATCTAAGCTTAGGTTTTCGTATTTTGTTCTTTCTTTTCAATTTTTCTATTTAGGGATTAAAAAAAAAATATTATTATGTTAGAAATGAACGAGTAGTCATTCTCTGGCGCTGCCAGGGTCGAGTTTCGCTAAAGAGAAACAAAATTATTATTATTATTATTATTATTAGGAAGAATATATTACGTAAAACTATTTTGCTTACTTTTTACAAGTGCTACACCACTAGCTCCTCCTTAGTGCTGCTCTCAAAGTCTTCTGATCATTTCTAATGTATTCACATCAGCAACACGAAGGGTACTCATAACCTGCTTAGTGCTAGAATAGGCCTACAAACAATAGGATGGCTGCCTGGTCGTGCGGTTTGCGCGCTGGACTGTCGTTCAGATTTATCGATGGTCCCGGGTTCAAACCCTGCCCGCTTCCATCCCCCGTCGTCCTGCGGGAGGTGTGGACTAGGAAGTAATGAAGGAACATCCGAAACATGTCAAACATTTGACAACAAACATTTTAAATAAGTCACTGAACATTTTAAATAAGTCACTGAACATTTTAAATAAGTCACTGAACATTTTAAATAAGTCACTGAACATTTTAAATAAGTCACTGAACATTTTAAATAAGTCACTGAACATTTTAAATAAGTCACTGAACATTTTAAATAAGTCACTGAACATTTTAAATAAGTCACTGAACATTTTAAATAAGTCACTGAACATTTTAAATAAGTCACTGAACATTTTAAATAAGTCACTGAACATTTTAAATAAGTCACTGAACATTTTAAATAAGTCACTGAACATTTTAAATAAGTCACTGAACATTTTAAATAAGTCACTGAACATTTTAAATAAGTCACTGAACATTTTAAATAAGTCACTGAACATTTTAAATAAGTCACTGAACATTTTAAATAAGTCACTGAACATTTTAAATAAGTCACTGAACATTTTAAATAAGTCACTGAACATTTTAAATAAGTCACTGAACATTTTAAATAAGTCACTGAACATTTTAAATAAGTCACTGAACATTTTAAATAAGTCACTGAACATTTTAAATAAGTCACTGAACATTTTAAATAAGTCACTGAACATTTTAAATAAGTCACTGAACATTTTAAATAAGTCACTGAACATTTTAAATAAGTCACTGAACATTTTAAATAAGTCACTGAACATTTTAAATAAGTCACTGAACATTTTAAATAAGTCACTGAACATTTTAAATAAGTCACTGAACATTTTAAATAAGTCACTGAACATTAAACAACAACAACCAACAAACAAGGCAACACATAAACTGAGTAACTGATTTATAAGACAAGGAGATTGGCTCATTATGTCAGCTTTTCACATTTACCTTCTTCCCCCCAACTGCCTACGCTCTAATGATCACGTGATTTGTTTTTCTCTAGTTTGTTTTCTTGGATGTTCTTGTTTTGTCGTCAGTGAAAGGAGGTCATGTGACTTGGACATTCTACACCCAGTTGACCTGGTTCTACAGCGGAGAAACGGGGGAGGGCGGTGTGGAGGAATAACTCTTCTACCATAACTACTGGATGAACAAGTCGCCTGTAGCTAAGGTCGTCATAATGACCTAGTTCGTCATGTTTCCCGCTATTGATTGGTTAAGTACCCGGAAGAAGGGTTACAAGGCTTTGAAATGTCGGCGGCATACTAATTAATCAAACAAGCAAAATATGAAAAAATACTTTAAAAAAAAAAAAAAAATCTTATCGAAGGGGAAGAAATCAACATTTACAACCATATATTTTAATACTGTAAAATTTATTTTCCTTTTTCAATGTCACACAAAATTTATTACCACAAACTAATTAATTTTTTTTTTAATTGATTCATTTTTGTTAGGGACAATGCATAACTGTGCATAAAGCAAATAACAGCGGGCTGCCTGAAAATCAAGTCAGTTAGTTCTTATCATAATTGTATTTTCTGTAGTACGTGGCTTCGTTTTGGTGTCAGAAATGTTTAAGACGTCAGTTAGGCCAGGTTCACATCTCACTTCACATTCACGTTCACCTATCCTTTGGTCTGCTGGACCGCTGGGGCCCCACACAAGATCTGTCAACCTTCTTTCTCCATTTGTCTTTGATAGAATTTCATTCTGATGTTCTTTCTGAAAATATTGAAACCTGCCTTTTACCTGCCTTGGTGGACCACTTCGGGGGCCGATTTTGAATTTGTGTTTCCACAAAAACTGTCTTTGTAACCTTGTTTTTTTTTTTTGGCCTCTTGGCTCATTCTGCTCACTTCCTTTGGTCTCATAGACAAAGTTCATTCTTTCTGCATTCTTTTATGTTCGTCGTCAATTTTATTCTTAGTTTGAATGCCACTCTACTAGTCAGGTTGCACATCAAATATATAGCGCCTTTTTCGCGATCGAAGATGTACACATATCTCATATCCTATTAACTCAAATATGACTGTAAAGTCCAATCTTCGCTTTAAAAAGCCGGCCGCATACGTGGCATGGGTAGGTTTGGTCAGTTGCAGATAGGCCTGCTTCTTTTCTCAGCTTTTTGTTGGCTCGGCGCTCTTTCACGCTGGCCACTCTTCTAGCTTCGTATCTCGTGGCTCCGACACTCACTACTTCACACCATGAGGAGCGATCGAGAGCTAGTACTTCCCAGCGGTAAATGTCAATATTTAACATTTGCTAGTTTTTGGCTATCTACTATAAGAATGTCTAGTTCTGTGACAGATTTATTTGGAGGAGGCAGATGCAGCACTTCTGTCTTTTTAACATTTATGGTAAGGCCAACATTTTTGCAGATGTTGGGGAAGAGGCTCTTTTGAAGGTCTTCCTCGATTGAGGCATTTAGGGCACAGTCACTTGCGAATGACAGGTCTCTGATGCAGTCATTTGTTCCTTACCTTAAGTCTTTGAGCGATAGCGTATACCAACTCCAATGCTTTCTGTGCGAAAGGCATCTTTCAGCATGGCGGTGAACATTAAGCTGAAAAGCGTTGGAGCCAGCACACAGCCCTGCTTCACGCCATTTGAGACTGGAAAAGGCTTGGAGTAGTCTCCGTTGTCTTGGACTCTTGCTAGCATGTCATCATGAAATAGGTGCACCTTGTTATGAATTGATCCTGGCAGCCAAATTTGGACATGATTTGCCAAAAGGGCTTCACGACTGACATTATCAAAAGCTTTAGTCTATGAATGCAGTAAAGAGATTTGAATTTTCCTCTCTACATTTCTCCTGGAGTTGGCGGACTGCAAAGATAATGTCAGGCTGCAAATCAAATTTAAAAGCAACAAGTAATCTAACAATTCTGAAATCAATGGGGAGTGTGTTCCAAAGTGTGGCCACCTTAATTGAATTGAATAATCATCGTAAACAATTATTTTTAAATGCCATTATTTCATCTGAATCCCCATAGATCTTATTTCATTATGTTCACTCCCGTGATACTGTTTGGGCTATTTAACATAAAGATCTGCATTCAGTATTCTAGCTTTAGAGAAAATCATTTCATAAGGAAAAGTAATACAAATAAATAATCATAATTATACACGCTTCCCGAAGACTAAATATGTCATATTCCTTAGAGTTTCTTTTTAATATTTGTTTAACCAACTTTTCCAGGAACGAATTTTAAATGTCTGATATCGATTTAATGTCACCTGATATCAGGAAGGAAGAAATAAGATGTCTCTTCGACATCTACTGGGTCTAATTTCTTCTCCAAGTGTTTATATATGAAGTGTTCAGGGGACAGTATTCTTTATCATAAATATCATTTTCAGCTACGTTTTCGTAACATTTGTCTCTGGCAGAGTTACCTCTCTTTCAACGTTGGCAGTAGATATAAGGATGAACTCATTTGCGCATGTTAGAGTATTACACTTATTTGTTAATGTCAAGGACTTATTTGATGTGGTGGCCTCAGAGTAGACCTAAAAATCTGAAAGGCCGAGATTCCAGTCTACAGAAGGATTCAGACTCAAGGCTCCTTTCTCGAAATCCAAGCGTTTTACCACTACGCCAATGGCGGTAGATCTTTGTCCTTTTCATACGATACGCTCGCAAAGGGTCAGCCAAAGAAAATGAATTTTACGTCATCTACCTCATCATCGACCCCATCGTCTACCCCATAGATGACAAGGTCTGATAGAGCTGAAAGAGAACTTTCTACACGCTACACATAACAGACGTATGAAAGATTTTCTCTTCAAAGGTATGAATGTTTTGTTCAGCTAGCGTCGGCATTTTTACACAACTTATATCAATTCTGTCTGTCTGTCTGTCTGATAAAAAGTGTGCACATGTTATTTCTCCTACACCCATTCTTGGATCAAGTTCAGACTGCAGTGGAGATATTCATCGCCATAGACGAGACATGATTAAATAAAAAAAAAAAAAGTAACCAATTACTGGTAATGAATTATTTTGTTTGATATCAACAAGGGAAACTAATCCTTCAGTATTCACCCATATGGTTAAATCTGTTGGGTTTAGTCCCCTTAAATATATAATTTTGTTTAAAAGATGTTGCCCATGCGTCAATTTCTGATGTATCCAAAGGAAGAGTCAACCCTGACAGAGCCTGCTCGGCCACTGATCCCTATTTATTAAAGTCAAAATAATTGTCTGTTTTTTAATGGATTATAGCAGGGGTTTTCAACCTGTGGGTCGCGACCCCTTTGCGGGTCGAATGAGGAAAAAAAGGGCATTGAATCTGACAGACCGACTACAAAGATAATTTATGTCCAAAGAACATTTGCACTAGCGTGAAAGTGAAATTTCACTAAACTTTCAAATGTACATGACATCCTGTTTACACTTTCTAGAGGTCAAAGTTGAAGATGTTCCGGAGACAGACAGAGTTTATTGAGCTCATCAAAAGCGATGCAGCTGAAAATAATTGTATTTCAATGTCAGTGACACAATTCTGGATCACGTGTTTGCAGTCATATCTCAGTTTCAGATTGTGTTGCGCCTTCTTCCTCCATTTCTAACAGTAGGCTTAAATCTTTGCGGAGCAGAGTTTTCCAGCCTGTTCGTTATCAAGTCTAAATAGAGACGATGACTTGATGCTGAAGATGATATGCATTATGCTGTTACAAAGACTCCCACAAGAATCCAAACTTCCCACAAACGTTTGAGTATTTACAAATGTGTAGCCATGGAGTTGACCTTATTTAATATCATCCTCCACGTTCCGCCCTACTTTTCATATTGTCACACAAGTCTGTGCTCATGAATATGGTGAATACGCAACAGAAAAGTTAATAAAATGCAACTTATAAAAATACATTTTTTTGTTAGCATTTTAATTATAAAACACATTTGTTTTACACTATTTACAATAACATAAAGCTTTTTTCTTGTGTTCAATGTCTATCAATGAAAATACATAGGTCATAGATCAGATATAAACATTACGACAACAATTTTATACCATTAGCAAATATACATTTACCTAAGCCTATAAACGAAAACAAAATTATGGTTGGGGGTCGCTGCCTATAGAGGAATCGTATTAGGGGGTCTCGGTACTAAAAAGGAACCGCTGGATTATAGGAACTATTCCCATTGAACTGTCCTCTTCGTCATTGCATAAGAAATAGTATCCTTTTTTTTAAACCAATCCTTAAGAGATTCAGTCCATAAAAATATGTATTAATAATTGAATAATATGTACCACAGAAAAAAAAAAAGGTAAACATTATTTGTTCATAACACTTCTATTAAAGTTTGTATTATTTGTGAAATTAATTGTATGATTAATTAATTAATTATTATTTAATATTTATATGTATGATTACCAATAGCTTTTATATTATAAGTTACTAAATCTGTCAATAACGACTAACGTTGTTGTAATATAATTATACACTTACCATTGTCGCTATAAAAATATCGAAACCTGGCTTTTCACCTGCATGGCTCACCATGAGTTTCTATGAAAACACAAACTCACTTTGTTATTGTATTACTATTTAGTTGGAAAAAGTCACCTTTCACTAAAGTCTATTGACATTGATTTTGTTGTTTATTTATTTCGAAATATTTCCCAATCTTACTCTTTCCACATCCTTACGTATTTCTTTAGGTTGCCCCATATAGTCCCACATTTCTCCACCTCGCCTCATTTTACTGTATATTATTAATTAAAGAATATAAAAAAGGCCCTAAAAATTAAAACGGCAGACTCTTGTGATTAACTTTAGAATGAGACCGACATGTAGTCAACTTTTTTTTTCATATGCATAAAAGCCTACTGTCTTAATCTTTTGCGTCCCAACCCCTAATTAGAATGTCCTATTATTGCCCACTGTATTAAGTAATAGCACCGAAATACTAGATAAATAGCGCCATCTATCTTGAACTTAAGTGTCCTTAATTAAACCCATGTTCTGCATATTTCATTTGTCATCCCAGAATTGCAAAAGCCATGATCTGGTTAACTTTTTATTTAATGCCGATGGCTTTTGCTCGTGATAAGGTAGAACAGGATGGCTGCCTGGTCGTGCGGTTTGCGTGCTGGACTGTCGTTCAGATTTATCGATGGTCCAGGGTTCAAACCCTGCCCGCTCCCATCCCCCGGCGTCCTGCGGGAGGTTTGGACTAGGAAGTAATTATCTTCAACTTTGAAGGAACATCCGAAACATGTAAAACATTTTACAAACATTTTACAAGGAAGACTCGTTAGACTAAGAAACTTAGTACTAGACCAAGAAACTTAGTACTAGACCAAGAAACTTAGTACTAGACCAAGAAACTTAGTACTAGACCAAGAAACTTAGTACTAGTCCAAGAAACTTAGTACTACACAAAGAAACTTAGTACTAGACCAAGAAACTTAGTAATAGACAAAGAAACTTAGTACTAGACCAAGAAACTTAGTACTAGACCAAGAAACTTAGTAATAGACCAAGAAACTTAGTACTAGACAAAGAAACTTAGTACTAGTCCAAGAAACTTAGTACTAGTCCAAGAAACTTAGTACTACACAAAGAAACTTAGTACTAGTCCAAGAAACTTAGTACTACACAAAGAAACTTAGTACTAGACCAAGAAACTTAGTACTAGACCAAGAAACTTAGTACTAGACCAAGAAACTTAGTAATAGACAAAGAAACTTAGTACTAGACAAAGAAACTTAGTACTAGTCCAAGAAACTTAGTACTAGTCCAAGAAACTTAGTACTACACAAAGAAACTTAGTACTAGTCCAAGAAACTTAGTACTACACAAAGAAACTTAGTACTAGTCCAAGAAACTTAGTACTAGACAAAGAAACTTAGTACTAGACCAAGAAACTTAGTACTACACAAAGAAACTTAGTACTAGACAAAGAAACTTAGTACTAGTCCAAGAAACTTAGTACTAGACAAAGAAACTTAATACTAGACAAAGAAACTTAATACTAGACAAAGAAACTTAGTACTAGACAAAGAAATTTAGTACTAGACAAAGAAACTTAGTACTAGACCAAGAAATTTAGTACTACACCAAGAAACTTAGTACTAGACCAAGAAACTTAGTACTAGTCCAAGATACTTAGTACTAGACCAAGAAACTTAGTACTAGTCCAAGAAACTTAGTACAAGACCAAGAAACTTAGTACTAGTCCAAGAAACTTAGTACTAGACCAAGAAACTTAGTACTAGTCCAAGAAACTTAGTACTAGTCCAAGAAACTTAGTACTAGACCAAGAAATTTAGTACTAGACCAAGAAACTTAGTACTAGACTAAGAAACTTAGTACTAGTCCAAGAAACTTAGTACTAGACAAAGAAACTTAGTACTAGACAAAGAAACTTACTACTAGACCAAGAAACTTAGTACTAGACCAAGAAATTTAGTACTAGACCAAGAAACTTAGTACTAGACCAAGAAATTTAGTACAAGACCAAGAAACTTAGTACTAGACCAAGAAATTTAGTACAAGACCAAGAAACTTAGTACTAGTCCAAGAAACTTAGTACTACACAAAGAAACTTAGTAATAGTCCAAGAAATTTAGTACAAGACCAAGAAACTTAGTACTAGTCCAAGAAACTTAGTACTACACAAAGAAACTTAGTAATAGACAAAGAAACTTAGTACTAGACTAAGAAACTTAGTACTAGACCAAGAAACTTAGTACTAGACAAAGAAACATAGTACTAGACCAAGAAACTTAGTACTAGACCAAGAAACTTAGTACTAGACCAAGAAACTTAGTACTAGACCAAGAAACTTAGTACTAGACCAAGAAACTTAATATTAGACCAAGAAACTTAGTAATAGACCAATATATTTCTATAACTAGACCACGCTTTTAGGTCTCCACCGGCACGACATACTGCATGAACCCAACCCTTCGTGGAGTCCAGCCTGCCCGTAACACCTGCATCCCCGGCTTCCAGCTTCTCAAGGACGTTTGGAAAGTTGGAAGTAGAGAGCACTGACTTAGAATTCTGAAACAGAGAGGTCAACTTTGTGTGCGATGAGAGATCAACTTTGTGTGCGATGAGAGGTCAACTTTGTGTGCGATGAGAGGTCAACTTTGGGTACGATGAGAGGTCAACTTAGTGTGCGATGAGTGGTCAACTTTGGGTACGATGAGAGGTCAACTTAGTGTGCGATGAGTGGTCAACTTTGGGTACGATGAGAGGTCAACTTTGTGTGCAATGAAGTGCAATAAAATGCCTTCTAATTGTTTGCAACATATCACATAGACACATTTAAAGGTTCATCTAAGTGCACTTAAATCAGAAGATAAAGAGAGAGAGAGAGGGGGGAGGGAGAGAAACAAGAGAGAGGGCGATTACAAACTGAGCTGAATGCTGGAAGTGACCCAGATCCTCCTTGCACTGCACGTGTGGTAATTACCGTCGTCAAGCTAAGTGAGCGTGTGTGTGTTTGATTGCGTGAGTGTTCGTGAGGGTTGAATGAGAGTGTACGTATGATACGTGTCTCCTTGTTAAGGTCAGAAAGGATGCGGTAACTTAAGATGATCCCACATAATGGAAGGCTTTCGGTGCCATGAAACTGGGTCGCTTGTGATTTATCGCTGCACTAGAATGTCACACCTAAGCAGCAGTAGCAGGGAATAGTTGACAAGATCACGGAGGTACGAGTGACATAAAAGGGACCAGGTCCCTGTCATAACAATGAGCAAAATTATGCACCAACTAAGACTAAGACTAAGACCAAGACTAAGATTAAGACTAAGACTAAGGCTAAGACTAAGACTGAGACTGAGACTGAGACTGAGACTGAGACTAAGACTAAGACTAAGACTAAGACTAAGACTAAGACTACGACTAAGACTGCTTTATTGATCCTTATTGAAATTGTTTGTGATTACATGGACTCTGTTCTCCTATCAAGACAACACAACAGACACATAAATAGAACAGACACAACATAAAGAGTTCACTCAGCGACTACACACAGGCATCTTGGTCCTTTTCATGTTTCCTGGCGTTGATATAGTCTGACTGAGTAAGGTACGAGTAAGGTACGCTCTGTTCTTGTTTTGATTGACAGCAGTCGCCCACTTCGCAACGACCTGCCGTATGTCTGATAGATCGTGTGGCCGTTGTCTTCCAAGATTTTTTCGATTCTTCTAAGACATTTTTGTTCAAAAAGGTTCCTTTAAATATGGTAATGTTGTGTGATTTTTTTATGCCCTTTTTATGATTTTTTGTAAACGTCGCAACAGTTCAGATGGAGCGTTGTCTTGCCAATAAACTATTCCGTATGTTAGCAGATTTTGCATATTCGCGCCGTAACAAGTATCTAGGATCTTCTTATTTAGTGTCAGATATCAACTAGTCCGGCATACAAACTTGCAGAGACCGATGAAAAAGACATCAATAAACATGTAGTCTAAACAATATTGCAAGTAGACAAATGTAAAACTCTATCAGACAGAAAAGAAACCAACAGATGGTCTGTCCATCTCCTGAAGACAGCTCAGCTGTACAATAAATGTAAAGTACCCACCAGACACCCTGCTCGTTAACCGTTGTCCACAGAAACAGATGACGTTAACATCGTCTGCCCTATAGACCGCGAGGTGTGAAATGGAAGCTTTACACAGCTTCATAAACAAAAGGGAGGTCTTATTCATTAGTGGGAAGCGTGGTCGAGAGAACTTGGCTTGGCTTGTCTACCTAGAAGGGGGCTCGAGGTTCGACACCCGACTCGGGCAGAGTTGTGTTTACTGAGCGCCTAAAGGCAGCACGGAAAACCAACTCCTAGATACACTGGTCCACAAATGAGATTGGACCAAAAGCGCTTTTGAGCATGCTATAAGCATGAAAGTAGCGCTATATAAAAGCTATAATAATAACAATAATAATAATCAAGTGTCTGAATACTAAAGGACAACAGAATATAATAATTACTTTTTAAATTTATGCAAGGGAAAGGGAAAGAGCCAATTACTGTGTCAATACCGCAAGATTTATCTCCACTGCACTGTATAAGTTAACATTAATAAATGGACCTCAGTCACGTGATAATTCTGATAAAACAACGAAAAAAAACTGTCACGTGATAGCCATTGTGTATTAAAAATTAGATCGTAATTTGTTTAGAAGAGATAGAGAATCACGTGGCTAAATGTTGTTTGTTTACGATTGATTAATGAGGTCCATTCTGATAATTAATTAACTGATAGTTTGTTTGTTTTTTCGGCAATAGAAGTTTTCACTTCATCCGAGGATGGAAAGTGTGAGAACTAACGTGTACAAGATTTGTACCAGACTGACTTACAGTGTGAGAACTAACGTGTACAAGATTTGTACCAGACTGACTTACCGTGTGAGAACTAACGTGTACAAGATTTGTACCAGACTGACTTACCGTGTGAGAACTAACGTGTACAAGATTTGTACCAGACTGACTTACAGTGTGAGAACTAACGTGTACAAGATTTGTACCAGACTGACTTACAGTGTGAGAACTAACGTGTACAAGATTTGTACCAGACTGACTTACAGTGTTGGTATAAACTTTGTAAAAATAATAACCCGGTCACATGTTTATATATATATGTGTGTGTGTGTGGTCCCGTTTTATGGTCTCAGGTGTCATAATGGAACACCATTCACAGGCTGGACAATGAAGGTCATCGGCTTCCTGTTGCTTGACTGAAGTGGTGGTATAAGCTGATTTAGTCCCCTTTATAGGTCGTCGTCTTAGTGTTAGTGAACACAACATGAAAAATCGGACGAGTCTGTAGAAACAATAGTTAACTATATAATCTTTCATGTTCTTAGGTCCTTCACTAGCAGACTGGTTACCGTGTTGGCTTGGGAAGCCTGCGATGGCTTGAGCTATGAGTTCGGATTTAGGTCGTTCCCACTTTCTTTTTATTTTTTTTATAAATGCTTTTTAATGTTTGTCTATTACAAATTTAATGACATGACTGATCCAAAGTAACTGATTCAACTATGCTGGATACAAGCTTTGTCTTTTATCAAAAAATAGTATTTTTTATTTTATTTTCATGTTGTTTTTTTATGTTCAAGGACATTTTTGTTTTCTTTTTCGTTACACTTCTCATTTTGCCGGAAGTAACTGACCCCCAACAACAGAATCTCCTGCGTCTGCGCGAGGATGACACAGTTCTAAACCACGTGATTAGCGCATAGTGAACAAAAAAAATGATGTGATTGGCCGGCTTGTAAAATGTTTGTAAAATGTTTTACATGTTTCGGATGTTCCTTCAGAGTTGAAGATAGTTTACTTCCTAGTCCAAACCTCCCGCAGGACGACGGGGGATGGGAGCGGGCAGGGTTTGAACCCTCGACCGTCGATAAATCCGAACGACAGTCCAGCGCGCAAACCGCACGACCAGGCAGCCATCTCGGAAAATAATACAAAGAATGGAATCAGAAAGTCAATGGATCTAACTCTCCAGATCCTTGACTCTCGGACACATGTTAAACATTTCTTTCATCTTAACAATTGCCGAGTCTTCAAATATGCTTTCCGCAGACTAATTTTTCCTCATTTTTTTTTTAGTTCCCAAACTTGCCCAAGTGGGGTCCTGCACTATGACATATTGCTGTCGTGTTACTTAAGAAAGGCACGTCCTGCACTATGACATATTGCTGTCGTGTTACTTAAGAAAGGCGCGTCCTGCACTATGACATCTTGCTGTTGTGTACCTTAAGAAAGGCACGTCCTGCACTTTGACATATTGCTGTTGAGTAGCACAAAACGCGTCCTGCACTATGACATCTTGCTGTCGTGTACCTTAAGAAAGACGTGTCCTGCACTATGACATCTTGCTGTTGTGTACCTTAAGAAAGGCGCGTCCTGCACTATGACATCTTGCTGTCGTGTACCTTAAGAAAGGCGCGTTTTGCACTTTGACATCTTGCTGTCGTGTACCTTAAGAAAGGCGCGTTTTGCACTTTGACATCTTGCTGTTGTGTACCTTAAGAAAGGCGCGTCCTGCACTTTGACATCTTGCTGTCGTGTACCTTAAGAAAGGCGCGTCCTGCACTTTGACATCTTGCTGTCGTGTACCTTAAGAAAGGCGCGTCCTGCACTTTGACATCTTGCTGTCGTGTACCTTAAGAAAGGCGCGTCCTGCACTATGACATCTTGCTGTCGTGTACCTTAAGAAAGGCGCGTTTTGCACTATGACATCTTGCTGTCGTGTACCTTAAGAAAGGCGCGTTTTGCACTATGACATCTTGCTGTTGTGTACCTTAAGAAAGGCGCGTCCTGCACTTTGACATCTTGCTGTCGTGTACCTTAAGAAAGGCGCGTTTTGCACTATGACATCTTGCTGTTGTGTACCTTAAGAAAGGCGCGTCCTGCACTTTGACATCTTGCTGTTGTGTACCTTAAGAAAGGCGCGTCCTGCACTTTGACATCTTGCTGTCGTGTACCTTAAGAAAGGCGCGTTTTGCACTATGACATCTTGCTGTTGTGTACCTTAAGAAAGGCGCGTCCTGCACTTTGACATCTTGCTGTCGTGTACCTTAAGAAAGACGTGTCCTGCACTTTGACATCTTGCTGTTGTGTACCTTAAGAAAGGCGCGTCCTGCACTATGACATCTTGCTGTTGTGTACCTTAAGAAAGGCGCGTCCTGCACTTTGACATCTTGCTGTCGTGTACCTTAAGAAAGGCGCGTCCTACACTTTGACATCTTGCTGTTGTGTACCTTAAGAAAGGCGCGTCCTGCACTTTGACATCTTGCTGTTGTGTACCTTAAGAAAGGCACGTCCTACACTTTGACATCTTGCTGTTGTGTGGTAAAGAAAATCAGTACTTCTACATCCACCCATCACGATATTCTGAATCAACTCGACATTTTCGAGTTGAAAAAAATTGCCAACATACACGATCTAAAGGTTTAAAGACAATCTCAATTCAGCTCTTGCAACTAGCAGTAAATCATTAAGTTTCGTTATATTACTATAATGGTTCAGATTCTATTAAAATGTGAATAAATGAGTAAAATTTTTTTTTAAAATTATTATTACAAAACGTGTGCAGGGCTGGATTAAGCTCTTCCGAGAGTCGGAAGGTGCCCGCGGGTCGTAGTTTTATCATTATTGCGTTAGACAAATCCACATTTGAGAATCTCTGTATTATGGAAAGCCAGTGAATTTCCATCGTACAAAACTGGGCGTCTATTGGTTTTCCCCATTGACTCCTGCTCACACACATCCTCAATTTGTCCATAACGTGACATTGGAATCTATTGAAAGACAAGACACACATTAGAGAAAATGATATATGAGCGTTTTTAAATCGTTAGTTGCCCTTTGACCTCTGTGTATCAAAGTTCTCTCTGACATTCGTTGTACAAGAAAACAAGTGGGTTACTCCTTGAGACTTAAGGTCCATCATTATATTAATTTCTTTTTAAGTTAATTGTTCTCTTGGCATTCTCTCTACAGGACGTCAAAATTCCAAAGGTACAGGACATATCAAAGTTTCACAAATACAGAACATCAATATGATCAAAGTTCCACGGGTAGAGGACATCAATGTTCTAAGTCTAAAGGTAGAGGACATAAAAGTTCCACAGGTAGAGGACATCAAAGTTACACAGATTGAGGACATCAAAATTCCACAGGTAGAGGACATCAAAGTACCGCATATTGAGGACATCAAATTCCACAGGTAGAGGACATTAATGTGCCGCATATTAAGGACATCAAAGTTCCACAGGTAGAGGACATCAAAGTACCGCATATTGAGGACATCAAAATTCCACAGGTAGAGGACATCAAAGTACCCCATATTGAGGACATCAAAATTCGAAAGGTACAGGACATATCAAAGTTTCACAAGTACAGTACATCAATATGATCAAAGTTCCACAGGTAGAGGACATCAAAGTTCCACAGGTTGAGAAATGATGTAATAAAATTTGAACAATAAAACCGATAGATATACAGACAGAAAGACAGATACAGATAAACAAACAGACAGATAGATAAAGAAAGAGAGAGAGAGAGAGAGAAAGAAAGATATTGAGAAAAAAAGAAAGAAATAGACTGAGGAAGCTAAGTTAAGGAGAGAGAAAGAGGTAAGAAGAGTGAGAGAGAGGTAGTAAGAAAAAAGTCACTAAGCGACTTTAACATTTAAGTTTCAAACATACTAGATAAGGTTTTGAAGGTATCAACCCATGAAGAAAAAGATTGAAGCTACTTTAAAATATTTCACCTCATGAGTCCCAAGAGTACACATCAGTTACACACCTAGCTAAAAATAAACATTAGGCCTACGAATTGCTAAATGAACTCAATTAGGCTTGGACCGTGTCGATAATTTGAATCTTAAACATTAACATACAAGAGCCATACTTTTAATAGAGACTGTCTAGTCATGAAAAAGAAACCAGTTCAAGTCAGCTTGACATTACCGTTATGCACTATTAATTTTATGTTGGAGGTCTCCTATGTCGTACGCATCTCTCTTTCTATCTGTATGCATCATCGGTGTAGCCAGGATTTTTTTTCGGGGGGGGGGGTGATTTTTTCTCCGCCCCCCCCCCCCGAAAAAAAAACAATATATATATGTATAGCCTATATATCAGGCATGTCAAACTCATTAAGGTGTATGGGCCACATAGAAAACTTACTATGACCTGAGGGGCCGCAGAAAAAAAAAATCAGTTGCAAAACAGCCTACTAGTTTTTTTGTAAATTAGAAATAATACAATAGAATACAATAATTAATGGCATACCTGTCCCTTCGCTAAATTTATAGTGCTATTGGCTAATCAATAAAATACTTTGATTACGCATTACTTTCTTTGTCCTGATGCTTGACATCTTTTCTGGGATACGATTTTATTAATGTCAGGTTGAAATTTGTTTGCCACTAACGCTTTCATCACAGATTACAAATTTTGATCAGATAATCTCAAACGGTGAGGTGAGGTGTTTTTTTGTAGCTTTTATTATGGAAAAGAACTGCTCACAGAGATTAGTGCATGCAAACATAGCTAGAATTCTGGCTGCAAATTTCCGCAATTCAACATACCGTTCAGGGTAAATAACTCTACAGTTTTGGCACAGCCATGTCAATGTACTTCGATTTCAACTAAGATCTAAATGCTATTCTATCAGCTCTAGTTGCACATTTCCAGCAGCCTTTTCAGAATCAAATGAGAATGGAGATACAAAACACGAAAATTCTTGCTCTTTTGTAACTAAGTCACGAAAACGGTCATTGAAAGCATCTACTAACGATTCTAAGACATTCACCAAAAGTCGCAACCGTATTTAATCTTTTTAACTCCTGTCACGTTGAGAAGTGAACAAGATTTTCACTTCATATTTGATTTATCCACAGTCCTAATTTTGCTTGAAAGCATTTCACATGATTACACGCAGTTGTGATAATTTTGTCTTTACTTTGAAGTTTCAAATTCAAGTCTTGCAGGTGACCAGTGGGATCAACTGCTAATGTCAAATCCTGAACACATTCGTCAGTTTGGAAATGTTCAACAGGTTCAACTTTCATGTTCAGAAACAATACGATTTCCTCACGCAGTGCAAACAATCTCTTTAATATTATATGTCATTAGAGTCAGCGGACTATCTGCCGGTGCCTACGAGGGAAATTTGAAGCTTGACAACTGCATCCAGAAGTTTAACATGAACTGTACGTGCGGCGCATCACACAGGGAATGTGGATGCCATGAAAACTACAAACAGGGTATGTGTACTTCTGCCATCATCATTGACATTGGCATAGGGGAATGTCAATCAACCCAGGCTAAATCTGAGCTGTCAAGAGGAAGACATTCGAAACTTGAACTTGAAGAGACCTACCTCCTTGGATGTGAGACTGTAGGGTGAGGGTGACTGCGGCGCGTTGGACTTTGTTTGCAACGTTGCTGCATGTGAACCTGCAGTCTCCTTGGGAGGCGTCAGTCGGGAGGGTCTGCTGAGACAGCGTTTCCGATCAACGGCTGTGCTGAGGACGAGTGCTTGACACTGTCTCGTTGTGTGTCAAACGGCCACGTCATCGTCTCGACAACAGCCTGGTGAACTGGCGGAAGAGAAAGCGGCACCAGAGGAAAACAGTGCGGATGACTTCGTGGGGAACACGCTCCCTGCCACCTGTGGCTCCCACTGATCGACCTCCACCTGAACTGTCAAACCTCCACTGCACTGTTTCTTTTCGGGATGAAAAGCTCTAAGAAGGGGGCAATGTTATAACTCTGCCATGCGCATCGCCATCTAAGCTAGAAGGTGCGCACTGTGATAAACTAGACTGAGAAGGATGTCAACATTAGGAAGAGAGGAGAGAACGATTTCCGCCTAAGTTGAGAGCCGAAGTGAAAGACTGTGCCTAAGATAGATGTTGTTTTGTGGAACTGTGATGTCCTGTAAATAAACATATATGTGCCTCGTTGAGTTGCCTCACTATAAACAATGGGAACTAGATCTAGATCTACCAAAACTTTTCATTTAGAACTAGTCTAGATGTAGATCTACTTCAAGTTATGTCTACTTCTTGATCTAGAATCTAGATTTAATCTAGACTAGATTTAAGTAAAAATATAAGCATAGTTTAGATAATCTATTGTAAAACTAAAATTAACTTTAAATTGAATAAACAACTCAGTTATCGGTGCACTACGGCTGACTAAGCCATGCTTTTTTTTTTTTTTTTGCTATAGACAATTTTAAATCATTAAATTTATTTCTTTTTAACAGTCATACAAGAGTTTTCCCAGTGGCAAACGAGCTAGCTATTCTTTTCTTAGCAATACTCATCAACTGTTACATTTCTAAAGCCGTTTTTTTTTAGATCCATGACCAGGTTCCGCCATCCAGGACGTATAAAGTTCTGACTTGAGGTCTTTAAAAACTTAAATTAGACTATCACATTGTTTGTTTCCACGACGAGTTCCTTTAAGATTCGAACAGAACCTATCACTTTCATGCCTTGTCAAAAAAGGGAAGCAAAACAGGCTGCCCTAGTTAAACCTAGTTTCTATCCCTTCCTAAATACACTCTTAGCCTGTAATATCCGTAATAGTTGTGTCTGGCTGCATTGAAATAGTGGATAGATATACAGTTCTATAGTGATTAGTTTGGGAGTAAACACTTTTGTTTTGTACTACCAAAGGAACGGCTAGCATTATAATGTGCCGACCTCACCCTTTTGTTTCTTCCTAAGTTGAAATATTTAAAAGGCCCTTTTTCGGCATTAACCTTTTTTTTTCATCCAGCTCATTCATTATAACACTCACCCGTATATACTTTTGACTCGAGAATTGTAGCATCACTTGCCTACTACACAACTCTGTACAGACAAACGTACGCAAGCTATTTGGTATTTTTGTTGGAGGGGGTGGGGGGAATATAAGTGTCAATATTTGTAGGCCACGACGTTTACAACCTGTGTCCGAAATAATAAGCCAAACATCTCTACTGTGTGTCTCAGGTTCGGATCTAGTCGGAGGTCGATGTAAAGAGGGTGCTTCACTTCCCTTTCAATGAAACGTTTCCTCTGTACAACTTTGCGCTGCAAACGGTAGTAAGTGGTTGGCGTTAGAGCGCAGGGCTACTTGAACTTTGGCTCACGTAATGGCCAGCGTGTTACATTCTTGGTGACCTCACAAGCACTCACACACAGACATGCACACTCTCACAGATAAACACTCACATGCACGCCGAAATAACTTTCGCCACTTGTCACACTCCAGCTGCCTGGCGCCGGTTGCGGCTTTTTTTTCGTTCGAAAGGGGGGGAAGGGGCGTTGGTGGACATGTGAGAGAAGGGGATGGCAGGGGGGCGTTGGTGGACATGTAAAAAAAGGGTACGGCAGGGGGGGCGTTGGTGGACATGTGAGAGAAGGGGATGGCAGGGGGGGCGTTAATGGACATGTAAAAAAAGGGTACGGCAGGGGGGGCGTTGGTGGACATATGAGAGAAGGGGATGGCAGGGGAGGTGCGTTGGTTGACATGTAAAACAATAGGACGGCAGGGGGCGTTGGTGGACATGTGAGAAAAGGGGACGATTACACTTTATAACACGGAGGCATGGTGGCTGAGTGGTAAAGATCTTGTTTTCCGAACCGGGTAGACTTGGGTTCAAATGCAGGTGAAGATAAGGATTTTAAATTATCGGGATTTTATATCGCCCCTTAGTACACCCATCACTTAACACTTCCTAAAATATATTCAAAGTAAAGGCGGTTGGTCGTTTTGATGGCCTACACCCTCATTAAACGAAAAAGACAGAGCCGCAGTGCCTTTTTTGTGACGGTACGCACCTATATGGCGTACCGGCATCTTTTTCAATGTGGGAAAAAAATACTTTTCTTGTATTTTAACGTTTATTATTAATTTATATGTAGTTAAGAGTTAGTCAATCCATCACTGAGTACCGGTATCAATTTATTGGTCTGGACTGAGGTATGGACAAAAACAGACAGACAAAGAAATTGAGACAAAGAGAAATAGAGGGACGGACAAAGAAAGAGACAGACAAACGGCGAGAAAAAGATAAACAGAGACATAGAGATACAGGTAGAAAAACACATAGAGACAGTAGCATAGAGACACAAAGAAAGACAAATATAAGACAGACAGAGACAAAAAAACGAGAGCGACAAAAAAAGAGACATCTAGACATGGGGAGACAGACAGAGACGGACAGAGATTTTTACATCATCTACCCCATAAGATTAGGCAGCGCGGTGGCTGAGCGGTAAAGCGCTTGGTCCGGGGTTCGAATCTTGGAATATTTAATTTAGGGATGTTCGGGCGCTTCTGAGTCCACAATTATTGGGGAAAAGTAAAGGCGGTTGGTCGTTATGCTGTCCACACGACACCCTCGTTAACCGTAGGGTACAGAAACAGATGACCTTTACATTATCTGCCCTATAAATCACAAGGTCTGAAAGGGGAACTTTCTTTCTTTCTTTACCTCATAGATCGCAAGTTTTCTTTATTGAACCTAATTTTGGAAAGTAATTTACCCATCGGCTTGGCATCCAAAAAACAAAAACTTATAAGGGATATCTGGGTGGATTTTACCAGTAATTATTTTTTACAGTATTCATAAAAAAAAAAAAACAATGGCGAACGAACTGAATTCGAACTTATGGCTCAAGCCTCCTCATGCCGACATACGAACCACTCTGCTAGTGAGATGCTTATGAAAATAGAAGATTGTATAGTTGTTGTAGAGAGTGTGTGTGTGTATTTATATGACGGTGGGTTTAGTAAGCGAATGATTGTGAGTGATGCAACATAATTGGCATTGTCGTCGCTTGGTCTTTGTTAGGGGAGACGACTCCAGAACGTAAGATTGAAAGGTTGTGTTATTGTAGTGAGTTCGATTTTGTTCAAGAATATTATTACTAAAGTTTACTACATCTATTTGTATTTATTACAAGCTGATTGAGTCGATATTATAAATAAAGTTCTATTTAGTTTGTTAAAAAAATATATGAAGTTTTTGAAGTTATTTGAAGTTTTATTAGTCAAGTTACATTACGCCTACAACGGATTAGTTGTCTACTAGCGCTTCAGTACTAGCAGTTTGGTTTAGCAGTCAACAACCGGTAAGAACAATAGTTATGTATTTTTGTTTCAAACTTACTTTGAAGCGGCGACATATAACGGGGACGAATTCAACTTTTACTTTTTTTTATCACCACTTCAGTCAAGTACAATTTTTTTTCCCTAGTTGCAGATACATAACAAAATAATTAATTACCAATAGTCAATTTACTGATTGGTTAAATTTTTCATTGATTTCGGTGTTGGCTGGTAAAAGAAATAATTGTGCAAAATTTCAGATTGGTCCGAGTTTAGGTGTCTTAGAAATAGCGTTTACAAACATTTTACCATACAGGCAGACAGAGTGAGTGGATATAAGCTTTGTCAAAAATATTCAGGGCTATCCACAACTTATAAGTTACATATTCTGGAGTAGTACACTGGCTAAAAGGCAACAATAAACAAGGCACAACCTTATCTTCAAGATTAAAAAATTAAAAATCAACTAGAAGTGATAATAAATCTTGGAGGATTAAGTAAACATGTGTTTGTTTAGAAAAGTGAATTCATTGTTTATATAATCGTTAATACAATGCAATTTAAAAAGAGTTACATGCTTGGAATACAGGAACAGTGAAAAGAGCAGGTATAGGAGATTTGCACGCTAATGTCAAAGACTCTGAATTGAACTATCAATATTGCCAACAAAATTTTAAAACAAGCAAAATGAAAAAAAAAAAAGTTATATTAATGGGAAGAACTCCGTCCTTAAAACTGTATCTAGCAATAATGTTCAAGTTATTTCAGGGGCGTAGCTAGGAATTTTCCATAGTTTGGGGGCCTGACCTCCTTGGGGGCCCATGCATTTTGCATAATATTTAATTTTTAATGTAAAAAAAAACCATTCATTTTGGGGACTACACCGGGGGGACTTTCAAATTCTCCCCCTCCTCCCCCACTCTAGCTACGCCACTGAGTTATTTCCCTTATTCGTTATCACACAAAATAATTAATTACCAATAATTAATTGACTAATGGAGCATTTATTGATACATGTTTTTGTTAGGTCCAATAAATAATTGTTTAAAGTATCAACTTGATAGGAGAATGTGTGAGGGAGGAATAGTTATATGAATAATTTAAGAGGACTAAACCCAAACAAATATATCCACATCTGTGAATACTAAAGTATTAGTTTCTCTTGTTGCTATTAAACAAAATAATGAATAGTCTAATTCAGTGAGGCCCAACATAAATTGACCTGCGGGCCATTTTAATTTCCGACACTGGTGTCGCGGGCCACATAAAGGAAAGAAAAAAAAAACAGCAAGACTTTATTTACAACTAAAAAATATTGGCTATCATGTTCTGCCAAAAAAGTAATTTTTTTTTTATAAATTCTACATTAAGAGTCTCATAAACGCACAAATATTGGTCATGGTACCAATCAATCGGAGTAAAATTGATGGCCCTAACGTAGGTAAAGAGACATTTTTTAACTTTTTCTTTGGGGGGAGGGGGGTAGCGGATTTTATATACTTTGTGCCGACATTTCGGCGGGCCGGATGGAACCACGTCGCAGGCCGGATCTGTCCCGCGGGCCGTATTTTGGGCTTCACTGGTCTAATTGGTTACCCTTTTTGCACAAATACATACATACTCCTTTCTTTCAATTATATTGTTGTAACCCTGCCTTGCACCAGTGCTTGAAGAGCGCACTAGCGCACTAGTGAACGTAAACAGGAAGACACTAGAATGGAGAGAAGAACAGTGCATCAGGGATTGTGAAGAGTCTGAATGTTTGGGAAACTAAGAGGCCAACTTTTGTGCTGCCTGAAAGTTGTAATAGGGACCTGGAGCGAAGCGGGGAAGGCTGTCGTTGGTCCACATTCGGGTTTAGTAGCAAAGGACTGGTATACTTAGTAGTAAGACTCTGAGGAAGCTAAAGGATGAATCATCATGTTATGTGTTTACCCTAGTGAATAAACACAACTATTATTTCCTGTTAAACTGTGTTGAGTTGCATGCCTATTCGTTGAGTGCCTAGCTGAGAGTTGCAACAATATATATTATAAACAGTTTTTTTGCACAAATACATACATACTCCTTTCTTTCAATTATATATATTATAAACAGTTCTATTATGTGTCTTGAAACTCATTTTTTTTTCAAATTAAAATGTCCACAAAATGCCCGCAGGCAGTGAACGTTTTTAAAATAAATGTAATATTTATCACCCTTAAATATCTTATTTATCAATATATCAGTGCTACTCCCATATCCCTCACCTTATAATGTATCTAACTTTGTTTGAAGGCAATGGGTTAAAGTAAAATAACAGTGAAAAAAACAATATATATATATATATATATATATATATATATATATATATATATATATATATATATATATATATATATATATATATATATACGTCGACATTTGTGTTCCCAATGCATGCCATAAATACAATGTACTGTTAGGATTGTATTTTAAGAGATGCTGTATTTCACAATCACAATCATATGACATTCGGAGGTGTCTATATGTAGTCTGCACACTACTAGGATACAATGAAGTCATTCCTCCCTGAATAAAAATTGTTTTGAGTTTAATGCCTTCAAGCTCAGAATAACAAAATAAATAATTCAAAGTATAAGACTTGAATAGAAAAGATGAACTAAAACACAATAAAGATACAGATGATTAATAATCAATCACAAAATACTAATTTTATTTAGATACGGAGTTATTGTAAGTTGTAATAATTGCTGCTTGAAAAACAAAAAAAGACCAACGACTTTCAAACTGCGAACGATCTAATGACCAACCATCTATGAACAATGACCAACCATCTATGGACAATGACCAACCATCTATGGACAATGACCAGCGATCCCGGAAGTTTGCTCTACGATCTCAACTATACAGTTGACGTTATTGTGGGCTGCCAAGCGTGACAGTATACACACACACATGAGACAGTAACATAAAGCATGATATATATGTTTGTAGGTATTCAAATTAGTGACACAAATAGAGTAAATATCTTCTGAAAATCCATTCAGGTCTCTAGTTCCATGAATTTGAATTGTTTTATTTCATTGGAATTTTAATTTTTGTTTTTCCCGGCTCTTAGTCCTGTTAAACATCGAAGTTAAAATTATTTACATACTTTTTTAAATTTTAAACTTAAACAATTGAACTGAAGGAAATATGATAAGGTTTGAAGAAAGTACCCATTTGCTAATTTAAAAATCAGAATTTCAGGTTTGCTATATCATAAATTTGGTTGAATTGTTATTGAGATTGGCTTTAACATCGACGAGGCTATAGGCCTAATGTTTGGAATATGACGAAAATATCGTGATAACTGGTTTCAACGCGCGAGTGAGCGTGCAAATTGTGTGAGTTTGTGGGTGCTTGGGGTGGGTGGGTAAAAAATGATTTAGGAGTCGAGAAAAGCGGTTTAGTGGTGTCCGTTTAATAAAACCAGAGAAGAGGGATTTCGGCTCTTCATTATTTACTGTATTACTGTTCTCGTTCGTATGGTTTGATAATGAGTCATCGGAGTTGGGCCCCACGTGGAAATGAACGCATCTCTTCTACGTCTTTATTCAGCTCTTCATTGTCACTTTTGTATTCATTCTTCTATCAAGCTGAAATTTCGCACATGAACTCATGAATCAGTTCATGAATTATTAAGTTAGTTTATTTTTATTTACTTTTAAAGCCATGGAAATCAAGGAAACTAACAATTACATTGTATTTTTCTTATTACTGAGTATCAGTAATTTCCATTTCGCATATGGTCACCCTAGTGATACAATTTTTCTTTACTATATTATTTTAACATTAAGTAGGAATTGATTTATAAATTTTCAAAATGCTTCTTAGCTGTCTATGAAAAGGAATAGCCAGTTTTGTGTTGTCTGTCCATCGTTCGTCCCATTTAGATCGCAAAAAAAAAACAAGAAAAAAATTTGAAAAACCGATGTCATGATTTTCTAGAGCTTTCAAAGTTCTGGTGAAAAATCTACTTTTTTCTGTTAGCTAAAAGTTTAATTTTTAAAATTAAATTTGCAGGTATTTTTTTTCTCCTAAAAATACACCATATTTACAACTAATTTCACACTATTAATAGTAAACAAAAACAGGGGAGAATATATGTATAATGATCATGGATATTAAATTGCTTTTTTAAAAATTATTAAACTTTTTCTTTCTAAAATCATGTTATAAAATATTAATATTATTAAACTAAAAATATATATATATTAAACAAACTACTAAAATTTTAGACAAAATGTTTACTTTTGTTTTAAAAGAGAAAGGTTGCCTTTATTATGTATAAAAAAAACAATGAATTTTAAATCAACATTCGATAAGCAATATTGGCATTGTCGGTGGGGTACAATGTACATCAATAATACGTACACATAACTAAAGAATTCTTTTATTTATTATAGAAATGTATCCTAGAGATTGTTTGAGTGAATGTTTAAAGTGCAATTTTAATTTTATAATTTTGAGAGGCTATGTTTACATAGAAATTAAATATCTATTTCTTTGCGCTAAGAATGGTATAGACTTACCAATGATGAATTCGTGACTCTTATGGGGGAAAAAAAACTATCAGTGGGCGACCAGCCACCATTCATAGAGCTAATTGGTCAATCCATTTTGATCTATGTTTAGAAACAGAATGACGTTATATAATTTTACTTAAATATTCTCATTTCATGTTTTTATATATATTTTTCCTTCGCACTTTTCCATGAATCAAACGTGACTGAGTTTTTTATTTGACTGAAGTAAATTTAGAATTCAATACT
Organism: Biomphalaria glabrata; assembly: GCF_947242115.1. NCBI lineage: Eukaryota > Metazoa > Mollusca > Gastropoda > Planorbidae > Biomphalaria > Biomphalaria glabrata. Next base: position 14,002,745 of record NC_074726.1, read on the forward strand.
CTACATTCGCCCTAGAGCTGCGAGAGTGTCTTTGCCTTAAGAAGTCTCTGACTTTCCTTCAAGATATAGATGATCCCCTCCAAACCCTAACCACCTTCAAAAGATTGCAGCGGAAGGAATCTGAACTAGGACCTATCGTGACAACGGTCCTGGAACAAAGCACACGGCCAGGCAGCAATCGTGTAAAACAGTGGTTCTCAAACTGGTCCGCGGACCCACAGGAGTCTGCGAGAAGACCTTAAGGGATCCGCAGAAAGATGAAAATTGTATACAATTAAAACTCTTTCTTCGCTAAAAGCCACTTTATCCGATCGGATAATCTGAATAATAATCAACTCGCTCCCCACTACTGTTTAATCGAACTATTCTCTGACTATTCGAACTATTCTTACTTCAGGACTAACGCTTAGAAAGGACAATCTTATGAAACCACATGGTCTAAGGAATCGCAAGAGACAATCGGAAAGATCAAAGACACATTTTCTAAGGAAAGTATTCTTAATCTTCCAAATAGATCATTTCATCTTGCTACGGACGCTTCGTCTTCAGCCATAGAAGCATGTCTCATGCAAGAATAGCAAGGAACTGTATTTTTTATTAACAGGAAATTTACATCAGCTGAAACCAGATCCTCCACAATAGAGCTATAATATCCAGCCATTGTTTTGGGCTATCTCACGTCTAGCCATTGTTTTGGGCTATCTCACGATTTAGCAAATATCTGCTGTGAGCTTGCTTCACTCTACTCATTGACCATGCACCATTAGCATTCTTAAATGCAGAGAAGAAAGCTAACGGACGATTGACTCGTTGGAGTTAACATTTGATGGACTATCAATTTGAAGTGAACACTATTCCAAGAAGAATGAATGTTATATTTTTGCGGACACTCTATCAAGATGTATATACATTTTTTAATTCTGTCACAGATTCATACATATATTAGAAATCATAAACATAGAGTTAAAGCTAGGTGCTGAAACAAATGTGATACATATTGTTACGTGCGCATCTTAGTGTGAATGTGAAATGGTGCGAATGCGTGTTGAAAGAGAGGGAAGATGGAATCCGAAAAGGAACGAATGTAATCAAAGTTATTGTTGACACATTATTAATTGTAACTTAACTCTTTCTCCCCCAAATTATTGACCACATTCTGATGGAATCAACGTTTGTATCGTCGGTTAGGAGAGAAAGAGTTAAGATTAAAGTCATCATAATCTACCATATATGAGTCTATTATTGTATCATTAAAAGTCTCATCATATAAGAAGACGTAACACATACATATATTAAACATAAATGAACAGCAGCACCAGGGATCAAGTTTTTAAATGAGAGAAAGGAGTGAATTAAATGCGACGAAAATAAGGAAGACCAAGGCTCGAACCAGTGACCCTGGAAACGACATTATCACCTAGCGATAACGCACTAAGCGAACTTAACCCCCAGACCATCGGAATGTCCAAAACAAAAACATGCTTCTGGTCCAGAGTCGTTTCGCCGTATGCAAATTACCACCCCAGTGGTCAATGGTCACATGCCCTAGCTAGCCCCTCCCTCCACCTCGCCGCATCCGTTCAACAACTTCAATAGAGCCGACACAGACAGCCGTTAGGCATGCATTAAATAAACAATGGCTCTATCTAATTGTGTATCTCTCATAATGACAAATGGACAACAAAAATACATTACATATAGAAGCTTCAGTGGGTGTGAGCAATTAAGCTATGAATGTAAATATAGAGTTGAAGCTATGTGCTGAAACAAATGTGATACATACATATATTTAACATAAATGAATATATTAGAAATCATGTATTTAGTTTCAAATGTATTTGTCATTACATTCAATATCAATAAGTAATATGACTAAATAAATTTTATCCCAACATATAAATGCAACATAAAGTTGTTATTTATTATTAAACTCATTTATTACATTTTATATTGTTAGCATGTAAGTTGATGTATAAATAGTTAGTTATGTACGTATTTTAAAAAAAAAATTCTAAAGAGACCAGGTGAAATATGCCATGGAACGGAAGCGTGCAAGGCCATTTCGAATAACATTGGTTGAATGTTTGTGCCACAAGTTCATGGCGGCATGTTAATGACTGAAATTCCATACCAAAAAATGAGAGGTTGAGAAATTCCAGGCACGCGAAAGGTGATTAGTTGGTTTCAAAGGGCGGGAGGACGGAGATGGTTAAAAGTATTTAAAGGGAGGCATCAAAAGTTAGGAGCTTGAACGGTGACAGTAAATGTGTTTCATTAAATTGTATTGTAGCCTACAGTTATAAAGTGTGTATATTATTATGGTGTTTCCTAGTTCCAGAATATAAGCTTTGTATTTACATTAGAAGGATCTCAGTTTTAAATTTACATTTGTATCTCCATTTTTATTGTCAGAAGTCAAAAGATTCTAGATGACGCTGCATTTCACCTGGCTAGGCTGCCCCAGTTGCCCTTTTGTATTTTGCTAAATCTGATGCAAACAAAGCTGTTGCCCTCAAGGGTATTATTGAAGTTATCTTTTTGCATTCTGAGCGTTTCTTTGTGTCCCAAACGTGTGTGCCGCCACTTTCGTGAAAGTTATTCAGCAGTTGTGATTTTTTGTTTTGTTTTGTTTTTTTGTGTGTGCTGCAAGCTACTTTTCTGTAAGCCAGTAAGGACAAACTGACGGGGAGTTTATCTTTATGGCGCTTCCGTGGAGAGGGAGGTTCTGTTACGCCGACATCTTTGAACCTTGCCAATAAAAAAGTCGGATGATTCAAGCGCATACCAGATGGAGGAGTTCATTAGAATACCTTCTATGCTGAGCTTGCTTAGAGAACCGGACTCAACGGACGAGAAACATCAACATACTGAGATGTCTGCATGTGGGACTCAAGCACTACGGCAACCAATGTGCGGTAGAAAATTATCCAAGATAGGTCAGTTGTGCTTAATTACACTGTCGTCTCATAGAGCAAAAGGACTGGGGCGAAGTTTGCCGCTCAAAAAAGAGTCCGTCCCGATTCAAAGAGAAGCAATGAACACCTTTGTCTTTCGAGACAGTGGGCGACAGAAGGAGACAGAAGGCGACAGAAGGAGACGTCTATTTGTTACAAACGTAATAAAATGTTAAGTGACAGAACAATAAAAATGACCACAAATGTCCCTATCTTCCCCTATGTTGCACCATAATGCCCAAAAGATTAGAAAGGTTTATTGTACGTAGACTACATCGGTGTATATACAAAGAAAGAATCTATATAACAATAAACATATCTGGTGATCAAAAATAGAACTAAAGTTCTGTGACACGCGATACAAGGTACAGAGGTAATTGTCTATTCCTTAAAAAAAATGTTGCTTTTGTGCCTTGGGCTTCATCAGGGGCGTTTCATAAAAATGTCAACAAAAGTAAAAAAAACAAAACAAAAACCCCAACGAAATCGTACCCATGAAAATGACAGCAATAATTGTCTGTTTGGGAAAACAAATGTTGATTTTGTGCCTTGGGCTTCGTCAGGGCGCTTAAGAATGTCAAAAAAAGAAAAAATAGAATGGCGCCTCTAGAATTGACAATCTAACTATCGAACATATTAATCTTGGCCATTTTAGAAATTCTTTTTCTTTTTTCTTTGTTTAAGTAAAGAACCACCTAAATATAGTGTCATTTGCTTTCAAAACCTTTACACATTTATAAAAGGTTTTAAAAAAATGGGTACATCTCAAGATTTTATATATAAAAAAAGATAAAAATAAATAACGTTTCAACCAAGATGTCTCTTATTTTCCATCAACAGAACTTAACATTAGCAAAATTTCAAACACAACAGGCCATTACGGAGGTCTTTCAAAAAATATAAGGCAAGATTAGTTGCTAATTATCATTATAGACAGCTCATTATAATTCGCTGCTCGGTGCCATGTTTATACTTGAAATGGCTCGAAGCCAGGGGAAGGCAAATTACGACATGCGGGCCACATGCGTCCCGCCGGAGTGTTTTATGCGGCTTGCGGACAACTACAGAAATCAGTTGAGCCCACATATTAAACATATAAAAATGCAATATATTCAAAATAAATATTTTGTATGACATTACCCTCTCGTAACTTCTTTTCCTGCGAGTAGAGATTCATAACTCTCAATGGGATCTTTCTATCATCAACACTGACCACCAACGTCTTTCACTGACCACCAACGTCTTTCACTGACCACCAACGTCTTTCCCAAAGCAAGCTTAATTCCTGTTCCTCTCGCTGCTTCTATCAGTTTCGCGCTGATCACTTCGCAATTACTTTTAACCTTCCCACATATTATACATTCCGATTGTGCTGGTATGGTCGAATCTTCGACCAACAAAATTCTTCTCGATTGAGCACCTCCCATATCCTCCTCGAGTAGTTAAATCTCCGTGTTAGCGTATTGTAAAGTGTCATTGGCCACGTTTAAAAGACAACCCGAATGTTTCCATAAAATCCAAACTCGTGGGACATATTGATGATCAGAAACTCATGATTGAATGGTTGGGTCTCAATTTTGAAGTTTAGTCTGACCTATCCAAACACTGCATTAGTTCAAAAGTGTACAGTTCTCTTGCGTTATTTCCTGATCTCCAATATAGTTTGGGTTGAATTATCGACCGAGATGCCCCAGTGACCAAAAAGAACTTAAAACAACCAAGGCCTATATTTCGTTGCACATTCAGGCTTCTATTTCTTCCCAAAACAGGGACAACCATGTTTGGAACCTCCGTATACTGAGCTACCAGTCTCCGCTCTATGAAACAAGCAGAAGCTAGTTTTCACAGTTGTCGTACCGACCTCCTTGCATATTACCAGGGGTGTCACAATTCCAGCACAGAAAGCTTGCTCTATTTTGGTCAGCTGATCAGCTAGTCTCCCCCACCATTCTTCGGACAAGCTGAGTAAAATCCTCCTCACGCACATCTTTCGTCCGGCTACAGTAGCCCTCGCAGAATCTCTGGCCACCTCGTAAGACAGAGCATTGATAAGCCGTTTGCTGGCTTCCCATTTACCACTTATTCGAATAGCTTTCTTAAGTTCCGAATCTCGCACCCCATCTATGAAGGCATCTGTTACAATAACATACAAATATTCTGACGATCTTTGTCTGCTGTTAATTCCTGTAATGTTTCTCCGCTCTCCTGCTGTCAATTTTTCAATTGTATTCCGAATCGCGGAATCGTAGTTCCACTACTTTAATCATGACATAGTAGTCTGCCTGGTCCGTCACTCTCTGTAACAATTCTGCTGCCTTGCCTTTGAGGGCCAACATTAGACCAGATGCTTCCTCTGACTTAGTATTCCACTTCATTCTGGCCGCCGCTTCGAACTGCCGTCGATACACCGACCACGAAACCGAGCCTTCAAACACATGTGGTTTGGTCTTTCCCTTGATATCAGTCCCTGTAGCCGCAGCATCTCGAATCTTCACCAACTAAACCTTCATTGCACTGCATAACGATTGGATCTTAGAAGCGATGTCCTCTACCATTTGAGACCTTAGTGCGGCTACTTCGTTCCTTAATTGCTGTTTAGAACTGTCTGTCTACATTTTCAATTCTGATGCAAAGGATTTAACTCTTTCTCTCAGTAATTATTTACCACATTCTGATGGAATCAACGCTGGTATCGTCGGTTAGGAGAGAAAGAGTTAATAAAGCTCGCTTTATTTCCTTATTCGTTTTTAAGTTCGACATTTCTTAATTTCATTTCGCCTTTCATGTATTTAAGGTTTTCCTTTATAGAGTCCTTTATAGTAGTTATAGAGTCCTTTATGGTAAAAATAGAGTACTTCATGGTAGTTATAGAGTACTTCATGGTAGTTTATAGAGTAATTCATGGTAGTTATAGAGTACTTCATGGTAGTTATAGAGTCAATTATGTTAGTTATAGAGTACTTCATGATAGTTATAGAGTCCTTCATGGTAGTTATAGAGTACTTCATGGTAGTTATAGAGTACTTCATGGTAGTTATAGAGTCCTTTATGGTAGTTATAGAGTACTTCATGGTAGTTTACAGTCCTTTATGGTAGTTATAGAGTCCTTTATGGTAGTTATAGTGTCCTTTATGGTAGTTATATAGTACTTCATGGTAGTTATAGAGTACTTTATGGTAGTTATAGAGTACTTCATGGTAGTTTACAGTCCTTTATGGTAGTTATAGAGTCCTCTGTGGTAGTTATAGTGTCCTTTATGGTAGTTATAGAGTACTTCATGATAGTTATAGAGTCCTTTATGGTAGTTATAGAGTCCTTTATGGTAGTTATAGAGTCCTTTATGGTAGTTATAGAGTACTTCATGGTAGTTATAGAGTCCTTTATGGTAGTTATAGAGTCCTTTATGGTAGTTATAGAGTCCTTTATGGTAGTTATAGAGTACTTCATGGTAGTTATAGAGTCCTTTATGGTAGTTATAGAGTACTTCATGGTAGTTTACAGTCCTTTATGGTAGTTATAGAGTCCTTTATGGTAGTTATAGAGTACTTCATGGTAGTTATAGAGTACTTCATGGTAGTTATAGAGTACTTCATGGTAGTTATAGAGTACTTCATGGTAGTTATAGAGTACTTTATGGTAGTTATAGAGTACTTCATGGTAGTTATAGAGTACTTCATGGTAGTTATAGAGTACTTTATGGTAGTTATAGAGTACTTCATGATAGTTATAGAGTCCTTTATGGTAGTTATAGATTACTTCATGGTAGTTTACAGTCCTTTATGGTAGTTATAGAGTCCTTTATGGTAGTTATAGTGTCCATTATGGTAATTATAGTGTCCTTTATGGTAGTTATAGAGTACTTCATGGTAGTTATAGAGTCCTTTATGGTAGTTATAGAGTCCTTTATGGTAGTTATAGAGTACTTCATGGTAGTTATAGAGTCCTTTATGGTAGTTATAGAGTACTTCATGGTAGTTATAGAGTCCTTTATGGTAGTTATAGAGTACTTCATGGTAGTTTACAGTCCTTTATGGTAGTTATAGAGTCCTTTATGGTAGTTATAGAGTACTTCATGGTAGTTATAGAGTACTTCATGGTAGTTATAGAGTACTTTATGGTAGTTATAGAGTACTTCATGGTAGTTATAGAGTACTTCATGGTAGTTTACAGTCCTTTATGGTAGTTATAGAGTACTTTATGGTAGTTATAGAGTCCTTTATGGTAGTTATAGAGTACTTCATGGTAGTTTACAGTCCTTTATAGTAGTTATAGAGTCCTTTAAGGTAGTTATAGAGTACTTTATGGTAGTTATAGAGTACTTTATGGTAGTTATAGAGTACTTCATGATAGTTATAGAGTCCTTTATGGTAGTTATAGAGTCCTTTATGGTAGTTATAGAGTCCTTTATGGTAGTTATAGAGTCCTTTATGGTAGTTATAGAGTACTTCATGATAGTTATAGAGTCCTTTATGGTAGTTTACAGTCCTTTATGGTAGTTATAGAGTACTTTATGGTAGTTATAGAGTCCTTTATGGTAGTTATAGAGTCCTATGGTAGTTATAGAGTACTTTATGGTAGTTATAGAGTCCTTTATGGTAGTTATAGAGTACTTCGTGGTAGTTTACAGTCCTTTATGGTAGTTATAGAGTCCTTGATCTGTAAGATCATGTCAAAGTATGGCTGTCCACAAAAATTCATAACCATGGTGAGACTATTTCATGATGGCATGAAGGCTCGTGTCCAAGAAAGTGGAGAGCCATCAGAGCCCTTGGAAGTATGAAACTGGGTAAAACAAGGCTGTGTCCTAGCACCTACACTGTTCAGTATCATGTTCTCCGCTATGCTGACAGATGCATTCACAAATAGAGAAAGCAACGGGATAAATATATCATACAGATTTGATGGTGGCCTATTCAACCCGAGGCGGCTTAAAGCAAAATCAAAAACAAATGCAGCAGTAATCAGAGACTTGTTATTTGCTGACGACTGTGCCCTAAATGCCTGCTCTGAAAACGATCTGCAGAGTATCGTCAGTGACTTCTCAAGAGCATGCTCAGACTTTGGCCATACCATCAATACGAACAAGACTGAAGTCTTATATCTACCTGCTCCTGGGAAAGCCTACTCGGATCCAAGCATTACTATAAATGGACAGGATATAAACGCAGTGGACAAATTCACATATCTTGGCAGCACACGCTCCAGAAATGGAAAAATCGATAGTGAAATCGACCTGCGTATCGCCAAGGCCAGTGCATCCTATGGCAGACTGTCTACAAATGTCTGGAACAGACGTGGTATCACCACAAACATCAAGCTAGGGGTCTATAGAGTCGTCATCCTCCCTACATTGCTCTATGCCTCTGAAACATGGACAGTGTACAGTAAACATGCAAAGAAACTAAACCACTTCCACATGACATGTCTGAGAAAAATACTAAATGTCAAATGGCAAGACAAAATACCAGATACAGAAGTCCTTCGAAGAGCGTGTCTGCAAAGCATCCACACAATCCTGATGCAGTCCCAGCTGCGATGGGCAGGTAACGTCTACAGAATGGAAGACCACCGCATCCCTACACGACTCTTGTATGGCCAACTAAGCGAAGGAAAGCGCTCGCAAGGTGGGCAAAGAAAGCGCTTCAGGGACACCCTCAAAGCTTCTCTGAAGGCGTTCAGCATAGACCCTGGCACCTGGGAGACAGAGGCACATGACAGAGCATCATGGCGTCGCGCTGTGAAAACTGGAGCACAGGTTGCTGAGGAAAATAGAACAACGCTGGCATAAGAAAAACGCCAGACAAGAAAAGCAAGACAAACGACACTAGCTCCAGCTGGAATAACCTGCACAGTGTGCGGCCGAACATTCCGGGCTCACATAGGTCTCACCAGCCACATGAGGAGGCATAAAACCCCAGTGCAAAGCCCTCAGCCCCCTGGATGACAAAGTGGTCATCATCGAACCACGATAGACGAACTATATATATACGTTAATTCCCCACAGATTAACTCTTTTCGTGCGGGGTTACTTTCAGGTAATAATACGATAGTAACTGTTTCATTATCCTTATAGTTGTTAATTATTGTTCGTATAGTTCGTATATCATAGTTCGTTACTTGGATGCATGGGCGTAGCTGGGGGGGGGGGGGAATATTTCATTTCTGCGGGGTTCAACCCCCCCCCCCCCCCCCAACGCCCCCCGCAGGGAAGGATCGGAATTTAGTGACTAATTTTTTTGCTTTGATTTTGTTTATTTTATGTGAGATTTTAATACTAGACCATTACTTGCCCCTGTTGATTATTATGAACGAATAATAACAAGACTCTGGATATAACTTATTAGACATGAAATCAGCTGTTTAATCGAACGCCATTTTGGTTGACAACAACAGTTACAAGAAATGTTACTCCCAAACACCGATTGGTGCAACCTATATAAAACACACATCAAGAGCCCCAGCGCAGCCAAGGGGGGTTTGAGTTTAAATCCCCCTCTTCTATAAAACAAAACAAACAAAAAAAATAATGTAAACGCCAATCCCTATATTCCAAGAGCATAGCTAGGCGCTTGAGGAATTTGGTGACTGTCGCTTGCTTTAGTTTTCATTTATTGAAGAAGGGGGCTTTAATCTCAAAACCTCACGGAAGGAGGGGGATTTTAAACTCAAATCCCTGCTGGGGGAGGTGCTAAACTTACTTATTTGAAGAGGGTTTTTTAACATCAACCCCCCCCCCAGCAGCAACGTTGGGGCAAGTGATGCTTTAGCATTAAAATTTCCTTGCGCTAAAAAAAAATTAAGCAAAACAAACAAAAAAAGGTCACAAAATTCCAAACACTCCCTGGATACGCCCATGATCACTCACCAAGATGAATTCCCTTTCCAGGACGAGCACCATCTGTCTAAAACTCCTGTGATGAAGGTGGAGTTATAATTAAGGAGAGGATGGATCAGTTTAGCGTCAGGACTCAGGACAAATAATAATAGTCTCATTGACTGAAAATAAGCACATGGGGCTTTATCTACTAGATTATATCAGAGCTGAAATATGGACAATAGGGTGAAAGGTTAAGAAGTTTCGTAGGTTATGAAGGCGATGGCACTCGGAAAGCAGATGTGAACTGAAAGGTTAAGGACATTCGTACTCATGCAATTAAATAAAATAAAAATGAAATGAACAATTCCTTAGCTTTACATGAAGGATTCATGGTTACTAAACTATATTATAAACAACAACATCTTCTCTATCCTGTATATCGAATTTCTTTTATTAGACATAACAAGAAATGCAAATCATAAATATACGGACAAACTAATGTATTTCGCTGGTTTTCCGCTGGTTACCTCATGACCTAATTGACCTAACCCTGGACCTCATTTGACCTCCTTCAGTATTATGCTTTGGAATCTTTTAACTAGATCTAGGTCAAACAGTGTTGGATCGAACATTGTTAACTTAATAACAGTGCATATTTTGCGTTTTTTTAAGCATAAACAATATTTTCAAATTTGTTTGAAACTTTATACAGCTTTATTTTTCAATCGACTGCTTATAGCTCCTAACAATTCTTTTGAACAGAATAAAAAAAAAAACCCAAACCGCGCCTCACAAGTTCATCTACGTCACCGATTGCGTAAATCATTGCTAAGAGACGAAAGATCTGAAATTATTGATTACATTTTAGCTTGACTGGGGGAGGGAGGCTTTTGAAACTTTTCCGATACATTACATAGTGTTATTTAGCTTTTATAAAATACTTTGCTTTTTTTAATTTTTTTTCCAAGATGTTAATATCAAACAATTCAATGGGGAAAAAATCTTAGTACATAGATGCAGCTATACGTATTTACGAAACTTCGGCTGCACATTCTCCCCGCACGTACACATACACTAGTAAGCAAAAAAACTACAACAAAAACATGGCTGATTAGTGCGTGGGAGGGTGGGGCGAAATTCAAATGGCTGGATTCTATGACTCAATTAAAATAAATAAAAACGAATGATTTAAATATAAATCTAGATCTATTTGCCTTTAAATCGATATCCTTGATCAACAGGTAAGACTGCTAAAATATTAAAGCCAAAGCTGATAAACTTTTAGACATGACATGATCATGATGATGATGAATCAGACTTATCAGATGATCAGATTCACTCAATTCAATCACTGCCTTCAGAATAACTGAGAATAGAATCAGACTGACTGAGTCTTGAGATTCAGTCACTGACACTAATATAATTATTCATGATATTATTATTAATCATTATTATGATTATTCATTAGATTAGTCATTAGAATCTAGATCTAGATCTATAACTAGATCTATAGAATCTAGACTGACTAGACTAATCTAATCTAGATTTAGACATTTTGAATAGAGATAGAGTCTAGATCCCTATTATTGTATTAGTATTATAGACAAGATTGACTAGATCTAGATCTAGTCTAGATAGCTAGATTCTAGATATCGATATCTAAATCTTGATCTAGAATCTAGTCTAGATCTAGAGTCTAGAGTAAATTAGACATATTCTATCTAGAATATTCTAAATTATTCTAGATCTAGATTCTAGAATAGATTAAGTGATGAAGGCAATTAAGTAGACTCTAGATTATGATTAATATGATTAGATCTGGATCTAAAATCTAAATGAATTTAATTAAAATGTAGATGTAGATCTAGATCTAGAATTAATCTAGCTGTAGAGATATCTTACTTTACTCTTAGACTTAATTTTAATAAAAAATTATGATCTTCGTAGAATAGATCTAGAATAACTTATGAGACTTATGCTATTCAAACACCAGTATGCCATAAATGCAAAGTTTGACATTATTTGATAATGGTTTGACTACCGTTTAACATAGAAAAAAAAATGAAGTATCAAAATCTTCTTTAGTTTAAGGAGAATAAGGATGGCTACTTATATTTTCCCCCCAACCTATATGGCTAGGATGGCTGCCTGGTCGTGTGGTTTGTGCACTGGACTGTCGTTTGGATTTATTGACGGTCGAGGGTTCAAACCCTGCCCGCTCCCATCCCCCGTCGTCCTGCGGGAGGTTTGGACTAGGAAGTAAACTATCTTCAACTCTGAAGGAACATCCGAAACATGTAAAACATTTTACAAACATTTTATATTTGTTATTATATACATAGTTCGTCCATCGTGGTTCGATGATGACCACTTTGTCATCAAGGGGGATGAGGGCTTTGCACTGGGGTTTTATTATTATATTTTTAAGATCAAAGAAACCATGTGTCCACACTTTATTATTTGATTTCAAACATCAAAATTTATTCCAAACAGTCTCTAGATCTATATTTTGACACTGATCAATAAACTAAGATTTTAGTTCTATATTAATTTTAACTAAATTTTAAGATCCCCAGGCAAAGCTCCTCACATGAAATCATAAAAAAGATGTTTTCAAATAATGCATAAATACGAACACAAATAATAATAATTTGAACACACTTATTCTACCAGAATTAGGTCACTGGGATATAGTATTATAGTCACTTCTACACAGACTTTTAGACTTGTTTTGATTATGATTAGATGTGTGTTAAATGTTTGTGTTTTTTTGTTTATTAAGTTCATTTAATAAATATCTAATACAGATTATCTCTTGTAGTATAGTACAGGCTTGGATGGCCATTCTTTCCTAAATGGCTGAATCCTCTATATTCTCTCTATATATTTATATTATATGCCGATGTGCCTAAAATCAAAAACATCAAACATATTTATATTATAAATCTAGATCAGTCTAGTAGGTCTAGATCTAGGCATTTAACTTAATTCAATGTAATAAGTACACTCCAAACATTTGCTAATTTATTCTCTATAAAAAACCAACAACAAACAAACAAATATATATAATAAGTTAATTAACCCAATAGCTCCTATTTCCGATTAAGAAAAACCTTCTCAGGCCCTAAGCAAAGAGGGATAACTCCGAATTGAAAAAATCCTAAAAAAGTATTTATTTTGAAAAAAATAATCAAATTTAAGATCTAATACATATAAAGAAACAAACAACTTTAAACAATTAAACTATTATGTCTAGTTTCAAAAAATATATTACGTTTAATACCATTAGAATACAAAAAAAAGCTTCAAAAATACCCATTTTCCCACATGGGGGCTTATACACTGAAAAATTATTAAAGCAATAAAAATTTTCTCGATTTTATTGAAATTAGAATAGGTAATCTCCAAAATGATTTATAATCAAGCTTGCAATGAGACTAGAAGAAATCTTCTTTTTAAAATGTTTAAATCAAGTATATTGAATAGGTGATTTTAGAAACGTTCTACAATGATTTAGGACAAAATTAGGAAAAACGTTTCCAACTGCAGAAGGAGCTAACGGAATAACATTGATGTCCAAAACTAGTTGTTTGGAATAAATTTTGTTAAAAAAATCATAATTTAAAACACCCAATTAAATTTTATTTGTATTAAATCAAACAACGTGGCTTATGAATCAAATAAACCAGCTCTAAAAACAGAATAAATGTTGGCCAGCTCATTAGCATAGACTTAGCCAACCAAAAAATATCTAGTGTTAACCCTAGGAAGAGGTAAAGTCATCCTGGTATCATAGAAAAAAAACGACAAGACTTACACTTATGAAATTCTTTTTTCTTACATAAAAAGACAGAAGGAAATTAGGTCAGAATCAACGGAAAATGGACAAGCACATTATTCAGCATGCTAGTTTCATATTAAATATCAAAATAAAGATGTAATGCCCACAAAAAAAAGCAAGTTGTACGGATTCATGTAATGTCCAGAATAAATAAACTTTATCTAATCTAGATTAGAATCTAGATACTAAATCTAGAGTCTAGACCTAATCTAGAGTAGTAGATCTATATCAATATGAATATATCATCTAGAATAGATTTCGTATATATATATATATATATATATATATATATATATATATATATATATATATATATATATATATTATATATATATAAATAATATAATAATATTAGATGTGATTTTTCTTCTTCTTCATCGTTCTCATTGTTATGTTGGAGTGTTCATATGACTAGACCAATACATGAGATGAACTGCGCAGTGGTTTCCAAATCAGGGAGCTCTCCATATAGTTTTCTTTCTATTGGGGTGATTTGGGGCCAATGTCTTATACGGGCCTCTTGGTAGAGAGAGCAGTTTTGGAGGACGTGGTCGGCATTTTCTGGTGATAATCCACATGGGCAGATTTCACTGGTTCCAATTTGAGCTTCCGGAACATGTGTTGTCGCATTCTGTTGTGTCCGGTCCTGAGTCGAAAGATTAGACGTTGGTCTTGTCGGGATAGCTTATAGTAAGCATCATCTTTCTTGTGATTTGGATGGGAGCTCGTCCATTTCTCATTTATTTTATCTACAATTAATTTCTTCATTTCTTCTGGATAGAGTGCAGAGTTTACTTGTGAGTTTGTTCTCCCACTCTTGGCAAGTGTGTCAGCCTTCTCGTTTCCTGCTAGTTGTATGTGAGCTGGAATCCATTGAATAACAGTTTTTTTGCTGTTGTGGTTGAGCTTTGTGAGTGCTGTTCTGAGGTTTTTAATATAAGGGGAATCAGAGTTTTGCAGGCTTTGGAGGGTTGTTTTTGCGTCTGTTAGAAAGACAATCTGACTGTGAGGGGAACTTGGATGATTTGCTAGCATGGTAGCAGCTAGTGCTAGTGCTTCCCTTTCTGCTCTGTGACTGTCAGAGAGCTCTCCAGTTGCAAAGGATTTTTCTAGTTTTCCTCCATCTGGCCATTCGATAAGTATTCCAGCTCCTCCATTTGTGGTGGCTTTATGGGATGAGCCATCCGTGTAAACTCTGATCCACTGATTGCTAGGGTAATTGGTATGTAGAAAACAGTTCACTATTTCCTTGAGCTCTGTTGGTCTGTAATCAGATTTTCTTTTTATGTTTTCAATATGATCCCTTATAGTAGGAAGAGGGCTTTCGTCCCAGGGTGGAGATTCATTATAGTGTATCGAGGATTCCAGAGTAATTTTTTCAAGTTGGTGTTTCTTTTTTAGGTTTAGAGATTCCTGTATGAAATTGGTCCTTTTGAGACGGTTTTTTGTGCCAGTTTTGTGGATTTTTGTTCTGAGTGGGTGCCTCTCCAAGGTTTCCAATTTTGTGAATTGGGAAAGGATTTTTATTTCTCTTCTTTCATCCAGAGAGATCAGGGCAGCGGTTTCCTCCATAGCTCTTATGGGTGTTGTTTTGATTGCTCCTGTCATTATCCTTAGACCAATATTTTGAACCTTTTTCTAAACTTTATCTAATCTAGATTAGAATCTAGATACTAAATCTAGAGTCTAGACCTAATCTAGAGTAGTAGATCTATATCAATATGAATATATCATCTAGAATAGATTTCGTATATATATATATATATATATATATATATATATATATATATATATATTATATATATATAAATAATATAATAATATTAGATGTGATGATTTCTGTTTCTTTTTATAGTTTATTGCCTGATATATTATTATTTCTATACAATCTGTATAAATAACTTTTTCTTCTTATATTATATTAACAATGGCACAAACAGAATCATTTTGCTAGAGAAGTATATAAATAACTTGACAACACTCTGAATAAACATCTACCTGTGTTCTTTTCTAACTTCTTTATTAAACTACTTCAAACTAACCTAACTAACCATTTGTTTGTTCTGCATCTTCTTCGATCTGACCCCGGCTTCTAGAAACAGGTCGAATTAGGTCACAGAATCAATTCGTGACAAGATCTAGATTCTAGATATCTAGTCTAGATTTTTTTAATCTGTCTAAACCTAAAAGTCTTAATTGACTTTAAAACAAATTGATGGAGGTGGTTAGGGTGAGGTTGAGACTTGGAACCATAATTATCATCAGTCTGAAAAGCAAATCAGATGAACACGCAGCCATAGTTCTGATAATTACAGATCCTTTGACCTCAATATGATGTTCATTATTAGTGGAATTGTTCATAGGGGAATAATGGGTGGCAAAACTGGCCCCTATCAGGTTATTCCCATAGCCATGGATCCAGCACATTCAATGCAAAGGTATCTTTGTCCCAGGAAGGGAGTTCAACAAGATGTCGTAGACAATTCCAGACAAGTGCCACACTCTTCCACAAGGCTGGTTTCATCAGAATAACCTAGGAGCTGGAGTGGCAGTATACCCATGGAGCGTAATGATCCAGTAATAAGAAATTATTTGTTTTACACAGCCTCCAGTCATGTTAAATAGTGGGTTAAGCCCAGAGGCCAACCATGGGTATTATGGTGTGATCCAACCCAGTATTTGTCTCATATATATATATATAATATATGTTAGAATCTTCAGACAAGACCACAGGTTAAGCTCTCACAGTCCATGCCTGTCCTCTGGTAGAAAGCCCTTATGCACTGACTGACATTCTCATATCTGTAACTTTGAGGCCAAAAACTAAGGTAACACTGTTCCCAGATTTTACAATTCAAAACTAACAAAGCACAATCTCTTTTTCTATATATCTGAAGGTAGCTGTGGAGTAAAATCTTAGTACTAAAATTTACTTGCAGCGGTTAAGAGAGTAGGTTAGTTCTAGTTCTAACTTGTAACTGCTCCAATTTTCTTTCTTTGAATACCGGTACTTCTAACGTTTGTCACCAAGTAGTAATAAAATGAGAACATCTCTGATCAAAATTTTGTCTTCTCTTCCACTAACATAATTAAGTGGATGCTGCATGATACGATAATAAATATATCTAAATCATTATTATAATGAAGTCTGATCTACTTGTATATATATAATATATTATTATAAGGAAGTATTATAGAAAAAAAAAACAATTTTAATATGATAGTATTTTAAGAAATTTTGTATGATTCCAATAATTTATTTCTGCACTTATTAAAAAAATAAGTGCAGAAATAATAAAAATATTTATAGATTTTTATAACTAAATAAAATTTTTAAGGTATTCTTATACACTCTATGTAAAATGTAATCGTGTTCTATATGGGCAAAAGTTTTAACTTTCTCTTCTATTTCATTGGATTTCTTCATTGAAATGACAACTTGATTTATTCTGAATGGTCTAAGAAAGTAAAGTCACTAAATGTTAGTTTTTTGTTGTTTTTTCACTTGCTGATGTATGTGTGACTATTTTTATGAATTTTTTATAATACAAGTTAGTATTTATTAGTATAAATATATATATTTAAGCAGAAAGTAAGGCGTATGTATGTATGTATGTCCCACATAGAAATCAAAACTGTTTGACCAATCTTGATAAAACTTGGCATAAATGTTCCTTAGATCATGATGTAGACAGTAGTGTATGTTTAATGTCCCTACCACTACTGGAGGGCCCTAAAAAAAAAGACAAAAAGTGCCTCATTGTACCTGTATTAAAAAACTAAACTTTTTAACAAGTTGGGTAAACCCGTTTTCACTATATTTATATTTGATATAAATATGTCAGTTGAACGGGTAACCCCATTTTCACATTCTACATTTATTTTCCATGATCTAAATTCAAACCAGTAGATCAGTAATACCAAAACTATGACCCGCATCTTGCTCTGAATAAGGGAAAAAGCTATTTATGGTGTACACTCTATATTTCTAAAATAAAATAATTGCTTATTTTATGCATAGACTTAAAAACAATTTGACAAAGATTGAAAAGGCAATTGTGTTGACTGTTTCTTCATATTTATAAATGTACACTTGGATTGTACCATGGCAAATCAGATTTCCTTGTTGTCTTTCTACGTGTTTAAGAAATATTGTATTAGTGCACCTGATATATATCTATATAGTCTTCCAAAAAGTTTGTCTTTTAAAAAAAAAAAATTAAGTATAGTATATATATATTTTTCATTTTTTCATTTTCATGTGAAATAATTATTATGATTTGTGAAACAAAAAAATTATTTGACATTTTTATATGGAAAAAGGATTGCTGAATCAATTTAACTCATCTAATGTCTATTAAAATGTATTTTTTGTTTAAAGTAATTCTTTTACAAAGCTTATATCAACTCTGTCTATCTGCTTGTCTAGTAAAATGTTCAGATATGTTTTGCTCCCATTTCCCATTTTAGGATCAAGTTAAAACATGGCATAGTTATTCATTGAACCTGTCAAGACACGAACCAATAAAAAAAATTAACCAATTAATTAGTTAATAAGGGGAATAATTGCTACTTAATGAGAGATGTGTATGTATACGGATTTCATCCCCCTTTTACTTTTTAATGTTTTTTTTCTCTCCTACTTCCCATTATTTGCATAATTATTCATGACAATACATGAATCATTCTAAAAATTAACCAATTGGTTAATCAAATAGTGCTAGTTAATTAATTGTGCTTTATATGGCAGAAAGGGAGATAAATCCTGCAATTTTTTAGATCTATGGCAGCTATGAGCAGTTCTTCCCCTTAGATAAGCTTTGTTTTTAAATAAGTAATCTTTTTGTTTTTCTATTGCTTGTTTTTTAACTTTAGACAGTATGCAACTAGCGAAAATGTTATTTTTGTTTAAGGGCCTTTTGAATTATTAAACCTATATCAGAAAATTTGTGAGCCTAAAACTTATATTTTTGAGAAGCCTTAGTGTTTAGAGTTATTGAACGTTAATTTAGAAGCATTTATAAATATGGCTACTCTAAAATTCAAACAGGTTTTGTATTCTCCATTGATATAGTGGTATTGTTGAGTCAAAGCATTTTAATCCATTTGTCCTATTCTTTGGAGTTTGGGATTGTGATTATTAATAATAGATTAATTTATAGAGTGCTGTTAACAAACATAAAGGTGCTGTGATAACATTACATACATAAACACGAGAGCTAAAATGACAGATTAATCTAAAAGAGTTTTGAATAGATAGGTCTTAATGTTCTTCTTGAATGTCATGATATTCAATGTAAACAGAATATTCTGTTAATCTTTAAAATAGTTTTTAACTGATCTAAAGCCATGTCTTTTATTGATGTTTTATGATATTACTAAGGTAAATCCCTGATATAAAATATAATAATATAATAAACATATAAAAAGACATGGGATGGTAAAAATCAAAATGATTATGTATTTATCAGGGACTCTATTAAAGTAATTAGTGACCATGGTGCATTGCTTGATTTAGTAAAGCTTTTCAGATCTTCTTGTTATTTTATATTTGAAGTCTGGGTAATGTATTAGGAAACCCATACTTTCCAATTGATATACTTTGGTTCAGATTTGTTCTCTTTTTTTTTAAAGACTATCTATATTTAAGTGTCATGTTGTCATGAAATTACCATGATGTCATTGTCTCCTGGTGCTGATTATTTATTGAGTACATTAACTTTAATTTACTTATCATTATGAGCTAACCATAAGGCATTATTGAATTTGATTGTCTTCATTGACTAGATTTTTATATTCATTCCTATGTGTTTACTGCAAAGTGAGGTACACATCTTTTAAACATTATTTCCTCCACTTCTCATTCTCAGATTAAGCTGAAACTTCTCACAATTATTTTTGTCAATGATAACCCATTAATCAATAAAAAAAATTAACCGATTAGTTAATTAAAAAGTGAATTTTTTTTTTACATAGAAAAGGGAGATAAATCTTGCAGTATTGATAGATATGGCAGTAAATGTGTGGGGCTTTCCTCATATAAGCTTTTTTTTTTTAATAGTAATTTTTATATTTATATATATATATTACTTGTGAAACTCTCTAGATGCTTGTATTATAATTCTGACACCAACATAAAATGACCTTCATTATACTTTTTATTTATTTATTTCATATTTTATGCTCAAACTTTTAAACCTTTTTTTTAAACAAATACTGAAAAGACAATGGGTGTTGCCCACCCCTGTTCAAAGGTAATCTGTAGTACTAATCACTATTATCCAATCACTATCATATACAAGAATTCATAATTGGCAAGCACAACATCGCTATCATTCGCTGAAACCTACCTCTAAAGACCCATCACCAAAAGGACCATGCTCTACCTTCCCTGAATGACCCAAACCAATCACTCTTCTGTCCACCTATCACGTCCAGTTGTCCTCCAGTCACCCCCCCCCCCCCATTTCTCAGACGACCTACATGTCTCCCATTACTACAACATCTCTTGTGTTTTTGTTTTGTTGAGTTAGTCTGGCATTATACAACATTGTTCCTGTGTGTGTGTGTATGTTGGGGGGGGGGGTATCCTTCTGCTCTAGGCCTACTACTGATCTTTGTCTGCGTGAGCGTCTCTGAGCTTCCCACATTGGCCAGTTTCTTCCTGCTATTTGATACCGATGACGTCAAAGAAATGACATTTTTAAAAACGTTTTTCTTTTACACTCTGTTTCTCTCACTGTCCATGATGTGCCATGCGGGGAACAAGTGGGCTGGGCTGGGGTGAGTATTGTAGACTATAGTGGGTGGAAGAGACTAGGAAGTCAAGCTGTCAGTGAATATTTCACAATCAATTCAAAGTCAGCCTCGTTTCTTGACAATGACCTGTGGGGGGGGGGGGGGGTTGTTTCTTTGCTTGTATACTGTGAAAAACGTCTACTCATATAGTTCAAGTTTTTAAGGGTCATGCTTTTTCTTCGATGACATTTTTGTTTTAATATTTGCTCTGCAGTATCTGCGATTCAGTTTGTGTTGCTTCTCTTTAGTGTACACGATTCTTTTTTGTAAGGCATGCATTTTTTTTTAGCGGCCCCCGAAAGGGAAAAGACGCTATTAGTTTTGTGTGAAATGTCTGTCCGGCCGTCCATCCCGTTTAGATCTCGTAAACTAGAAAAGATAGTGAAAATCTGACATCGTAATATTTTAGTCCATTCAAAGTTCTGATGCAACGGCTACTTTTTTCTTTTCTAAAAGCGAAAAATCTAATTTTTTAAATCACTTATGCAAGCATTTTTTTCATAAAAATACACCACTTTTACAACTATTCACTTAGCAGTAACAAACACTAGAGGCTCTTTAGTAGGGGAGATATCTACTTAACATATTTTTAACGTATTTATGTAAATGTTTTTAGACTTTTTGTTAATTTTTTAATTTTTTTTTTTTTACATTTCTATTGCTACGTTATGTAAGTTCTGTCCTACTAACTACTATGTTTACCCAAAAATAATGTTTACTTTTTTTAAAGAGAAAAAAAGCTATTTAGTACCGGTATGCATATAAGTTGGACATAATTTAAAACAACAATTAATAACTGCAGTGCTATACCACAGCCAAAGAAGACTTACTAAAGGAATTTTTTTTTTTTTTTTTTTACGAAAATGTTCTTTTCTTTTTTTTAAAGATTTGAATAAGAGATTGACCCTTTACAAAACAATTAGATCAATTATATATTCATTAAAAGACATCAGTTTTGCCAGGTTCGCATTTAAATTCACATTCAATTTCACCTATCCTTTGGTCTGCTGTCAACCTTCTTTCTCCATTCTTCTCTGTCATTTGTCTTTGATAGAATTTAATTCTGATGTTCTTTCTGAAAATATTGATACCTGCCTGGATGGACCACTTCGGTGGCCGATTTTGAGTTTGTGTTTCCACACAAACTGTCTTTGTAGCCTTGACTTTAGAGGCTACCGAAAATGTGAAAAATCGCAGTTAGGTTTGTGATTTCATAACATTTAAATATTTAGCAGCTTGCAAAGCTCTGGTACAACGGTTACCATTAACCATCGGAAAGCGAACCGTTTTGTTTTTAAATTTTTATTAAATATTTTTAATTGTATTATTATTATTATTATTATTATTATTATTATTCAATATGCAAGCCGTTTTTTTTTTAAAACACCACCACCACCATTTTTACAACTACCGGTATTTGCTATTCATAAATAGTCAACTTATATTTTGTACAATTTTATAACATTTATACCAACGGCTTTCTTATATTCTTTTCTTATATTCTAAAGATAAAATGTTGCAAATATATATATTACTAAATGGTGCGTTTTGTTTTATACGAGCTAACTAAAAACAGCTTACCAAATACACTTATTTTGGGTTTTTAAAGGAAGAATGCATTTTTCATGTTCATGATTTACACATTTTTTGAAAGGATTTAATATGCAGTTCATTAGAAGAGGTCATGAGTCTGAGACTTTTGTGATGAGCAATGGGAAATACATCTTCCATGGTCCAATCGGCCATTCACCAATCCCCTATGTGTGTAGGTCAACCATCAATCAGAGGATCGTTTAATCACACACGTTTTGGTCCGTTACTTTTTACTATTATAATGAAATACAACTCTCAAGGTGTACAATAAGAACATTCACATTAAATTAAACCATTACATTTTTTTATACAGCTGTTTCTATTAAGTATATGACTCGTTTCGCCGAGAGATTCGTAGCTAACATTTTGCTGGAAAAATATAGTTCATCTAAGTCCTAAGATGTCCATTTATAGTTTCTGAAATCCTTGTAGACAATATTCCTAATAAATAATGATAATGATGTTTTTTTTAAATTGCACATCTTTTTTTTTTTTTCTTAAGTTATTTTCGTGTTGAGCTAGAATTCTTTGTTTCAAGAAGTGTGCAATAGAAGTCAAGGTATCCATTGATTTATTTAGTTTTCTTGTTGTTTATTCAAATGCCTTTACGATTGACAGTTTTTTATAATGTTACGAACCACCTTCATGGTTAGGAAAAGTGGTTGAAAATTCATTCTTTGATCCGTGGCTGATAGCCGCATTCATGATTTCTGAAGATGTCATGGATTGGGTTTCAACAAAGTCTACTATAATACTACTGTCTGTACATAACAATATCGGTCTGTGCATAACAATATCGGGGTCCACAAATTGAGAATCAGTAGCCTTGGGTTATAGGTTGTCTTTAATGTTATTTCTTCACATATAAAATGTCATTTGTATTCCTATCATACTTAATGGCCATGAAGGTAGGTTAATGGTATGTATTGGACACATGTTTTCAACGGTGATGATTATTAGACACGAGTTTTAGCCAAAAGGCAAACTTAGTTTAGTTGTTTTACTTGTGTGTTATTTTAGTTTATGAAAACAAAACAAACAAAAAATGTCATTTTCCAGTTATTTCATCTCCTCATCTTTTGGTTGAATGCTATCTTGACTTAGTATCCTTCACTTTTGGTTAAATGCTATCTTGACTTAGTATCCTTCACTTTTGGTTGAATGCTATCTTGACTTAGTATCCTTCACTTTTGGTTGAGTTGTATCTTGACTTAGTATCCTTCACTTTTGGTTGAGTTGTATCTTGACTTAGTATCCTTCACTTTTGGTTGAGTTGTATCTTGACTTAGTATCCTTCACTTTTGGTTGAGTTGTATCTTGACTTAGTATCCTTCACTTTTGGTTGAGTTGTATCTTGACTTAGTATCCTACACTTGGCTTTTGAAGATCGACAACTTTGAGGCCTAGGAGGAGGCCATAGACTTTTCCATTGATTTGACAGTGGAATGAAAAGGCTAAAGCTTGGCAGTGGCTAAGAATTAGAACATTGAGAAAACGAATGCATTCATCTATAAAAGCTTGTTTAACTTATGCTGCTATCAGTGTCAATGAGTTGACTCTCGTGTGTGAGCGAGCAGCTCATTTAATTCACTAGTTACAGAAGACATTGTTTCATGGAGCACTCCTATGCGAGACGAGGCGAGAAGATTCGTTATCAAAGCCTTAACACTGCAACGTCACAGCCTGTGGGCAGCATAGACCAACAGCTAGTTGCCACGTCACAGGTCTGTACGAGATGGCACAAAGCTATTGGTCTAAACTGCCTACAGGTAGGGACGTTGAAAGTCAGTGTTGAAGCCTTCTATACTACAATGTATAGGCTGTAGGTTAGAACTTGGGATACTCCCGGAGTATTATTTAGGTTGTAAGATTTGATTTTGTCCTTTGTTTAGTATAGAGAACTTGTTGTTACAACCGGCAAAAAGTCTTGTATAAGGAAGCGTCTCAATAAGGACAATGATACTCTCGTCAACTCTTCTGATTCCAAGTCCTGCCCAAGCTGGCTACATCCGGCCTGAGATGTGGAGACCATCAAAACCTGTGCATAATGTCTTACTGTTGTTGTTTTTTTTTTAACACCTCGTACTATGACTTTGAGTATAATTTTGGCAAATATAATTTGGGCACGAAAGAGCAGTAGCAAAAACAACATCCTTATAGCCCGTACAGCTTGTAGAGTTGCCATTACTTTGTGCCCAGAATACTAATACCGAGGGAGATCGCTAAACACTTTACATTTCAATAGCAATCAATTTAAAGAGTTGAAATGTTCCATTGGTCATGACACAAAACCTTTTTTTTTTCGGTGTCTCGAGAAATGACCCTCAAGTCTGCTATGCTAATACAACTGGTGTGCTTCAGCTGTAAACATACATACGGGGTACGTTAGTTCAATTCGGTCGAGTTTTTTTTTTTTTGAGAATACCAAATACCATTGTCTACTTTTGAACGTTACCTGTACATATCTCAGACTTGTCTCGCTCTTCTTCTCTAACACACCCCACCACACAAACACACACACACGTCATGTCATAAAGACATGCTCTGCACCAAGCGACGAAGTGGTAGAAAATAGAAGCGAGTTTCGCGTTACATCAAAAGGGGAATCCTCCCATCGACACCCCTTTCCGCTGTGTCTCTGGGGGTTGGGTTTTGTTCTATGATACTCCAATTTCGTTCCTGTTGTAGGAGTTAGGAGTGGGCGTGCCCTAGTCTTGGGGCTCCCTGGTGTCAACGTGAATGCAGCACCGCGCTACGTGTTTTTTTTTTTTTTTTTTTTTTGGGGGGGGGGGGGGGGGTAGGTGTCAAGCGGTGGTCGGGCAATTAGATTTGCACTCTTAAGACATGCAGCCTTTTGCTAAGAGAGAGAGAGAGAGAGTGTGTGTGTTGGCAGAGCGTAAATTGACTCCCTTTTGAAACCAGTCTACTTGCTGTCGGAATGATTGATGGTCTAGTTATCATGTCACTAGTACTATGACTCTTTGTACTTTTCCATACACTGTCGCAAAGTTCTCAGGTGTAAATTATAAACAAGTCATTAACTTATTGGGATAAAATACTTATTATTTACATCAAGATTTGAACCAGATATACCACTTTTGACACTCTTTCTATCACTAGCCATGCGCATTAGATATGAAGTGATTATATTCTATTTAAATTTTACGTTAACTTAAAAAAAAAACATTTACATCAGAAAGATATGCACGCACTATTTAGATCTAGATCTAGTAAAGTTACAAATAAACATGAAATACAACAGTTAGAAATCGATATCAACTGTTACTCATTAGGTTTAAAAAACATGTCTAGACTTTTCGCATAATATTATAACTTGAAAGGAACCTTTTTTTTTTAATTGTTTATTACTTCTAACTGCTCGTCACATTTTCCATTTAGTTGAGTCTTGACAGTAACGTCGTGTTGATGTTTAGTTTCCTAACAGCACAGCTTTCTGTTGAACTAACTAGCTACCTATCTATTGATATATCTGTCTGCGTGTCTCATTTCTGTCTCAAGGTGTTATCTGTCTTTATAACAATGTTGCTTAACAGATACCTACAAACCTTTCTGCTACTTATTTATGAACCTATTTACTTGCTTATATAATGTCTGTCAGAATGTTGTCTACGTATATGTCTGTCAGAAAGTTGCTTACTTATCTAATGTCTGTCAGAAAGTTGCTTACTTATCTAATGTCTGTCAGAATTTTGCTTATTTATGTAATGTCTGTCAGAAAGTTGCTTACTTATCTAATGTCTGTCAGAAAGTTGCTTACTTATGTAATGTCTGTCAGAATGTTGTTTACCTAGATAATGTCTGTCAGAAAGTTGCTTACTCATCTAATGTCTGTCAGAATGTTGTTTACCTATATAATGTCTGTCAGAAAGTTGCTTACTTATCTAATGTCTCTCCCTTTCCTATCTCTCTCCTCATTCACCCTGATGAGTTTATTAGTTCTGCTATAGTCTCCCTACAAATGTATTCTCTCTCGCCACTCTAGTAAACACTAGATGAACTGTTTGCGGGGGTAAATGCTTACAGAATGTCGCTGTCAATGTACGCACATCGGCTTGCACTTTTAAACGTGTTTATTTACTGCGTGCTGGGCTCTGTGACTGCAGTAGGCGATTTACTTTTATCGCACCTCATTGGACTAGAGAGGCAAGCATTGATAACACTTACAATGAGAGTGGACCCAAAAGTGTTTTGGTTGTTTTGTGGATGGAGGCGGATGCTTTTTTTTTTTTTTTTTTTTGGAAAAAAATAGGGGGGGGGGGGAGAGGCAAATAACAATAATTATAAGTGAACTCATGCAGCCATTTTATGTACATGGCTGACTATGACTTGATTAGAAACCTACCAACAATGCAACACCGTATCACGTGATAAACGTGTTTACACTGAAATTCGGCAACATTTACATAGGATAAACTCGTACAGCATTGTGTATGACTTCATGTCTAAAATTAGGTCACACACTCTGGCTTATCACTCTCACGAGCACACGCGCGCGCAATTACTTCGAGCGTATTGTGTCTCGAATGGTAACCTTAAATAACTCTCTGGGCTTTCTCTTCCCCCCCCCCTCCTCCAAGGATATACGTTTCGCAGGCGCGAAAAGCTGAGCATTTAAAACATCTTTGCTGCATTTGGATCGGAAATCTTTCTGTTTAACGGTCCCAGAAAGGGAAAAGTCGATTTTATTTTAGTGTTCTATGTCTGTCACGTTTCCTTCACCTATCTCTTAGTCTTGTTGGACCGTTGGGGCACCACGCAAGATCTGTTGACCGCCATTCTCCATTTCTCTCTGTGTTTTGTTTTGGATAGAATATCTTTCAATGACAGGCCCGTCTATTCTTTTATGTTGTCTTCTCATCGTTTTTTCTGCATCTTCATCTTTTGCTTGGTACTGTTCCTTGTAGAAAGGTGTTTGCAAATCCCGAGGACCTTGAGTTGAATGTAATTTTCTCGGCTTATATTGGCACTGCAGGTGGAAAACGAGCAGAACCACGTGGTGGGCTACCATATAGATTCGAGCTCATTGCACTTACAAGAATGTGAGCCAAGGTAACCTGTACCCGTCCACATCCGCTCCTCACTTGGGGTCGTTTCTTCTCGGTGCTGGACTTAGGGGCCCTCTCAGGGAAATAACGATCAAGCAGGTCGAAAACCGCTAACAGACACGAGGCTCTTCGATCATGTTGCTTGATTTATAGTTTGTATTTATTTCATGCTCCATAATAAGGAAAGATGAAATTATCCAGGCTTATTGAACGTGGAAATGGAATTTGACAAGGACGTTAATGTCTGTAGTTGTCTAGTATTGATCAAACTCGACTGAAGACAACCGAAAAAAAGGTACTTTATTGAAGACACGTTAGTGTATCGAGTCAAGAAAGAAAAGCCTTGATGAGAAAGCACAGGAGACGTACACTAAGTGAATTGATTTTGTGTATTGTTATCTTTTAGTTTCCAACGAAACTACTAACAGACCCAGTCTAGAATGTTTGCAGAGGTGTTAGTGGAAATATATCTCTAGGCCCTCTAGGGGATAGTTCCGAATTTCTCTACAAGAAATACCCTACAGGCTTTTGATCTTTTCTTACAGTATACACTAGCGTAGGTACTCATACACTTACATACATTTTTCATAGCCTTTGATAATATAATTTTAATTTTTTTTACCTGTCAAAATGCTTGAGTCGCTCCAATTCATTTTTAATTTAGTCGTAACTTAGTTCACTCTTATTTACCATTAGACATCAGACTTTAATATTAAGAAAATTGATTGTAAATGGTTTGAAAAATATTTTTTTTTGTTACGTAAGAGCTTGCGGAAACCAGCTGAAGACAGGTAATTAGAAATTCTGAATTTCAGCTCTCTAAAGGGAGGCTGACATTATTTGGGAAAGAAAAGGGGGTTGGTCGTTGTGCTGGCCACATGACATTCTCTTTAACATTAGATCATAGAAACGGATGAGCTTTACATAATCTGCATCATTGCGTGTAAGATCTGAAAAGAGGAAATTTACTTTAAAAAAAAAGGGGGTTACAAAATGTATTACATTATTTAGATTACAGCTGGGCAGAGCAATACTAAATAGAACATTTGATGCTAGATAGGTGTAAAACTATTTCCCTGTTCTCCTTTCGTTTTGCAAGCTTTCTTTTTTTTTTTTTTTTTTTATTGTCTGTCGGACACAGCAGTGAAACAGCCCATTGTAGTCCACGACTAACTACGTACTTAGTGACACGTGGTCACGTCATGTGACCTAGACAGACTTACCGTTGGGCCCGCTTCGCTTGACATCTCTATTAACCGCTTGCTTAACTTGCCCTCCCCGTTCTTTTCGTCTGTCGTCCTCCACCACCACCTCCACACCAGAGTCAAATACAAATTCCCGCGACACACAACGGAATCTCGCCCTACTAAACGAATTCTTTGTAACGCCGAGGTCGTGTTGTGACGACCTTGACTGGAGTTAAGCCCACAAGTTATTGACTCGGCGCTGGGAGAAAAAAAAAAGAGGGGGGGGGGGAGACGCTGTGACGTAGCAGTTTCAAAGGAGAAAAAAATAGTTATCGCCTAGTCACGTGACTGCCCGATGAGGACTTATTGCCTCAGTTTTTGGAGCAGTGACAAATGTAATATTTGAGCCTCCTCCGCGGGCTTGACTTCAGGTGAACATCTTTCCCCTCTAGTAATGTTTGTCTGGTACCGGTACAAAAGTTTTAGTTTCGACTTATGTAGTTGCACCATATTTATTACAGCTTCGTTATCTTTCATTTCCCAACGAATGGGTAAGGACCGTCTACGGGATGAAAACCCAGTCTAGAAGGTTTGCAGAGGTGTTCGTGGAAAGATATTTTTAGGCCCACTATGGGATAGTTCTGAATTTCTCTACAAGAAATGCCCTACATATGAATAACATTACAACAGGTCCGTCACTTTTAATGGTGGGCACACTAAGCGTGTAGAAACATCCACGAATGGGTCATGAATAGGGCAAACAATTAGGAGCTCCATCGAGCAGTCATTTACAACCATTCCAAAACCTGGAATGTCTCGTTAGAGCGTCCCTTCCACCTTCCTGTCCAAAGAGCCCCCACAGATCAACTCCACCTTACTGGCCTGTCTATTGGTGATGATCCGTTCTCTAACTCTTGGCGAGTCGAACCTAGCTCTGCTTGTCCTTTCACTTTGGCGAGAATCAGATCTCTCTCCTTGAGCATCCAAATCGTCCGTCCGTAGTCAGTGTTGATGCGCATCAAAAACATCTGTACAGGAGCAGAGTTATTACAATACAATCATTATTTGAGCTTCAACTCTATTTCATCACTGTTTAACTTATCTTGAACATCAGGATGAGAAATAGCAATTCTAGTAGCGAAGTAGCAACCAAGCAAAAATATATGTGGCGTAAAATATGCGGGTACATGGTTGTTCAAAGGATTGATTGCTATTTTTAGATGCTGAACTTTAAAAAAAAATATTTTCCGCAATGCACGCGTGATTAAAGCATAGACATTTACTGGGACGAAACACAAACTCACAACACAAATACAAGAGGGTTAGTACATGTCTTATTTGGAGGACTTTTAATTTTACCTTTTACATAGCAAGAGTAAAATACTGTCCCATATAGCAGGCCATTTTGTCCAAACAATATCACATTTGCGCGCAATATTCTTGTGATAGATTTTGTCACTAATTATTGCATTAAAAAGTGCTGTCTTATGACCTTAAAGTGCGTCTGCCAATGTCTGTATAAATGCCTGGATCATTTCTCCTGTTTTTTTTTCTTATCTATTTGATAATTGCGAGAGAAACGTGATTTCTGGCCTACCTCTAATTGGAGTCGCGCGACATTTCCATGACATGATGACCCCCTCGATTGTTTATTGTCTCTATTATTTGTGTGTCTACCTAGTTTAGAATACGTTCTCTTCTTCATGAATTGTAGAAATAGACCCCCGCCCTCCCTTGTCTCCGTTCCGAGAAGTCGATTCTGCAGGAGCGTGTACTTTCGTATTTGGTTTTGTCTGGTCATGAGTTGTTTTTCTTGTTTCATATATCAGCCTCGTTTTGGTAAATATATTTCAGCATTTTGTGCTCTAATCTGCCGCTATTTCTTTAAGTTTATGTTAGTTTGTAAAAAAAAAAAATATATATTTATGAAAAACATAAAAAAAAGCTTATACGAAGTGTAATTGTAATAATTACTCAGAGTCACTCATTAAATTTGAGATGAGCTCTAGACTAATAACAATAAATCTGTGCGATTACACATATTTTTACTAATTGTTTTTGTCTAATGCTATTTCATGCTATTAGCTCTCCGAATACGGCATGATCCTATCACTTATTTGTACCAGTTGGGAACATGGGTGGAGGTGGGGAAGAAAGAAACGGAGATCTGGGTGAATTTTTCCCTATTCGCTATTTTAAAGGATTAAAAAAAAGGAGGGGGGGGGGTGCGACCCGAATGGGAACTCATGGCGCAAGCCTCATCAAGCGGACATCCTCAACGATCTGCTAGTGAGTTGCCTATGGAAATAGAACAATGTATAGTTAGTTATCTGTTTGTCTGTTACAAAGTTAATGTAAAGCGGCGACCTATAAATGGAACTAATTCAGTTTTACCACCATTTAAGTCAAGTACAATTTCTTTCCCTTTTTGATATACCAAACAAAAAATTAATCACCAATAGTTAATTAACTAATTGGTTTTTTTTTTTTAAATTGATTCTTGTGTTGTCATGTAAAAGAACTTATTGTGCAAGATTTCAGCTTGATCCGAGATTGGGTGTTGGAGAAATAACGTTTACAAACTTTTTACTAGAAAGTGAGCTGATGAAATAAAATCCCTGTAAGTCCAGCTACAAATACACGTCTTTATCATTAAGTAACGGATACGAAGATATTCATAAACGCTTTCCTTTAAATGGTCCACTCATTACCTTTTGCCTGTTTAGAAGGCGATCTCTGCGTAGCCAGGCATTACACTAGATTCTTCTCCGAACGTTGAGGTGTCCAAAGAGATCCTGTAGCAGTTATATAATATTTGCCTCATATAATTAGTAATAAGATTTAAGGTAACAACCGTAGAAAATCCTATCCCCGAATCAGATCAAGAACTTGAAGATGTACCGTGCCATCATTTGTCTTGGAAGGGTGCTCTGGAGAACACGCATGAATCGACAGACGTGTATTGGGGACCATGTTAGTAACCCACCTGGGACGTCTACTTAGTCTAAGCCTTGGACTCTGTGTCTACTTAGTTTACACTCAGTGACCACTTCAAGCTAACTTCATCCAACTTCTAATTGGGGCTGAATTTTCCAAACCTTGTTTTGTAGGTTTTATTATTTTTTTGTCTAGGAGCTCCCAGACGCTCACCAACTCGTATTTATTTTCTTAAAGATTCTCAATACTATCAGTTGGATAGCATAGGAAGGGAGCTGAGTCTGACAGGAAGGAATATATGGACAGACTTTGTTTCCAACGTAATCTTTACTACACTATAAACTATTCACAAGACTAACAACTTCAGTTCTATGTTCTTATCAGCGGCTATGTTATCAGTTGTGATCAGCTGTATTGATATCAGTTATGTTCTCTGCTGTTATCAGCTGTTTTTTTCATAAGCAGTTATGTTATCAGCTGTGCTGTTATCGGCTGTTTTTATCAGCTATGTTATCAGCGCTCACAATTGGCTTCAAATGTACGTGAAGCATGGGCATGGATCATTCGACTCCCCGATTTGTTATTGATTGTGGTGAAAAGTTCGTCAATGGAAAGTTCTTAAGAGTGTTGAGACAACCAGAGGTGTAGCTAGGGATTTTCGGGGTCGGGAGGATTGACCTATTTAAGGGCCGCTACATTTGATATTCGACATCATTACACGACAGTGATCCATATTTAGTGTTAGTGAAAACCTGACATGCTAGCATCACTAATGAAATACCGGTAGCTTCAGTGTCGTAGAAAGTAACTTAAATTTAAATCTACTATGTTGCCTATCAACAAAGTGGTCATACATTTCTCCATTGGCGATGAGCCCTTTGGGTGGAAAGAATTAAATTACAATGGATGTGTTAATGGGTTGAACTAGCACCCAAGAAACCCGGCGCGCGAGATTTACGTGAGACAGTGGTATGGGAAAACTACAAGAGCCGATAATAGCATCGTACTGGATGAGTGGTCTTCCCCTACCTGGGGATTGCGAAACACCATGTCACTGTTTGTATTGGGTCTATTTATACCGCTCACTGGTTCACACTTGGCTAATTGTCTTGTTGAGGGATTCAGGAGTAACCTAGTAACATTTCAGACTCACTTTGGTTCAATAATCTCACTTGAATACAAGTTTATCTCTCCCTTTTTTGTTTTTAATTCCTCGTCTTGTGTTGATAATTCAATGTTATATAAGCAAAACAAATAGTCTTTATTTAACAGATGACTATGTTTGTTTCATATGAACCTTGTAGACATTTCAGTTTGCCCAACTCATCTAATAATGTTCACTTCCTTTCTATCTCTCTTTCTTATTTTTTTTGTTTTTGTTATTTCCAACTTTCCCTTTCCTACTCTCTTTTCTCTCTCTCTCTGATTCTTGTTTTGTTTTTCTCTCTAGCCTTGGCGCTCTTACACCTTACCAATAGGTGGAAATAAGCGAAGAGAAGGACACTTCAAGGACATTTCGTAATCCTAAATATTTCGACATGACTCCTCAGACGGCTAATCTATCAATTTTCATTTACGTATATATTTTTTTTTTGTGTGTAACTAATATCATTATAATTTAAATAATATGCTTTTAAAAAATGAAATCAGTAAAAGATCTAGGTAATGTAGCGTGATTACTTTTTTTTTTTGGCACAACTACTTATATTTGTTGATATTGATTATTATATTTCTTTCTTTTTTTCCCAAACATTTTTATTGAATTTTTATCCTCGTTAGAATTAGTGGGTTTTGTTGAAAAGAATGTTTTCAAATTGTTATGAATTCCTCACCATTCCCACTCAGAAAGAAGTTGCTTTTGTTGATTCATTGTTTTTGGTTGATTTGTTTATTTTGTTTTGGTTGATTCGTTGTTCTGGTTGATTCATTGTTTGTGGTTGATTCGTTGTTTTTTGGTTGATTCGTTGTTTTTTGGTTGATTCGTTGTATTGGTTGATCCGTTGTTTTGGTTGATTTGTTACTGTTTACTCTGTAGTCATCAATTCGACTAACGTCTTATATTTCTCGGCACATTTCGGGTTTTTAAAGTCACCCCAAAAATGTGTCTGTGAGATGGGGAAATCCCCCTTCGTCCACCACTAAAAAAAATAAAAACGAAAGAAGCCGAGGACAAAAGTCTATTGAGGAGGTAACATCTTCCTGGAATTTTATTTGAGCGAGGGCTTCAGAGGCTCATGGTTTCGCTTCTTAAATATCCCTGTATAAAAACATTTGTTCATGTTTGCGTTCATTCAAGTCAAGAGCAAATGGGGCCTGTCTAACTGGAAGTATGGGGCAGTCAAATATAGGAATCTCTTCATTTCTGCAGTTTGGGAACCCCGAGAGGAAGTTTTCTGCAGCCACTCGGACCGATTCACACAGTTTTAAAAACACAAAAAATATATTCAAGAACCTTGCCCTGCTCACAAGTCTAGGTGCATTATTTATGTTTTCAATGGAGCCCAAAGAGCACCTGACACAAGAACAACATGAAAAAAAAAACAAAAAACTTATACGAAATGTTAATTGTATCAATTAGTTTGGATCAGTCCATGGAATCAAAGTTGTGATTGTTCTAGACCAACAATACTAAATCTGTGCGATTAGATATTATTTTTATCAATTGTTTTTATTTAGCGCCATTTCATTCTTTTAGCTTTCTCAACACGCTATGATCCTATAACTTGTCTGGATCAGTTGGGAAGATGGGGAGGGGTAAAGAAAGGGAGATCTGGCTGAATTTTTACCGTTATTGCTTTTCAAAAGCATTTATAAAAACAACAACAACGGGGGAACGACCTGAATTCGAACTCATGACTCAATCCGACATGCTAACCACCCTGCTGTTGAGATGTGTATGAAAATAGAAGTTTAGTTATCTGTTGTTTGTTACTAGGCGTTAAGTAACTCGATCTGTCTATCTGTCTGGTAAAAAAAATTTGATCATGTTTTTTCTCCCATTTCTTATTCTCGGATCATGTTAAAACTTTGCACAATCATTCATTCAACCTGACAAGATACGAATTAATTTTAAAAAAATAACCATTTATAAATTGATTGTTGGTGATTAATTATTTAGTTTGATTTCGAAATAGGGGAAACAAAATGCTTTGTTTTAATGAGAGAAACGTTTTTTTCTCCCACTTCCCATTCTTGGATCAAGTTTAAATTTTGCTTAATTATTCCAAATTCATAATTATTCATAGTCGGTAACAATACACGAATCAATCTAAAAATTAACCAATTGTTGAATCATTGAGTAGTTATTAATCAACCGAGTGTTGGAGAAATAACGTGTACACACTTTTTACCAGACAGACAAAGAGAGTTGATATAAGCTTTGTAAAAGTGATGGTGGATGTGTGTGTGTGTGTTGGGGGGTAAGTGGTATTTCTGATGTAGATCTAAAGGGATGGCGAGATTATTAAATTCCAGGTCCTGAGCTTCGTGCTTTAAGCTCTGGATCTCGTGTCATCCAATTGATTTGGACTAGGATAAAGAAAACAACGGTCTGACAGGATAGATTGACTGTAGCTGTAGAGACACAGATATGGACACAGTTTGTTTGTTTCCTGAGAAAGTTTCCTCACTTTGTGTGTAACAGGTGTTTCTGAAATTTCAATTGCTTAAGGCAAAGGATAATTTAAATTTAATGACCATGGATGTGGTTGGGTGCTTCCATGAAATGGGCCACTGGGGTGCTTCCATGAAATGGGCCACTGGGGTGTTCACTGACATAGTGATGTACGTGTGCATGTGGATGTGAATTAGTAAGAGTGCAAGCCCCTTTGTGTACATGAAGTGTTACAATATGTGTCACTTAGCTGTGTACATGAAGTGTTAGAATGTGTGTCACTTATTTGTGTACACCGAGTGATAGACTATTTCAGCGGTATCTTGACTTAATGAATTCTAGGAGCTAGTTAGTGACGAACGGAACGAAAAATTTGGAGAGTCCTAGCTACAAATAAACACGGAACTTTGACGGAATTTCATATTACTGTTAGAACTCGTTTAAATACTGGGTTTTATACGGGAGGTGGGGTTGACTACGAAAATTTGATTTGAGATAGGGCATAGTAATTGTAAATATATATTTACAACAGATTTTTATTGAAGTATATACATTTGTACTATGTGAGCTATCAAGAACTTTATTTTTAATAAATTAGCTGACATTTAGAACCTGAGCTATTAAGGGGAAGTAACCCTTGAGGGTTTAAAGGCATGACATGGCCTAAATTGTGCCAATGTGCCAGAAACCAAAAATATCAAACTATATACTGGTATACCAACCTTTAGTTACCTTCTTGGCGGACAACAAAAAAAAATTAGTTAACTGGAATCGAGTTTCAATAATCACTTTGGACTAGTTTTTAGGTGGTCAATGGTAGGCGTTACGGGCTGAATAGGGTCCCTGGGCCTTATGTTGAGTATCATCAAAAGTGCAGCTAATAATAAGGGCTCAATACCAAGTAGCCAAAGGACAGATTAACATTCGCTGAATTTGTAAATGTGAATCAAGAATATTTGGACCTGCAGCCTTTGTGACGAAAGCGTTATTCTGACTTTGAGATGCACTGGTATCAACATGGTATCATTCTTGAATGACAGATGTTGATTTCAAATGTGACAAGCTTTTTGCGACCTGAGATGTTTCTTTGTTTAGGTTTAGTCGTGAGATAAGTGAAGACAAATGAAGAAAACAGTTGAATAGTTGTATTCAGAAGCTTGTTTATTGGGGAAGTAATAAGGGTACCGGTATTTAAATATTGAAAGTGGTATAAACAGTTTTAGAACCCCTTCATCGACAACTACAAGATGCACTACTGGGTTTTCCGTAGGAGTATATGCGACACTACAATGTTGGTGTGTGTGTTTGTGTATGGTAAAGTGCATACCTGAAGCTTTTTGTGTATTTTTAGGTTGTGATAAAACTAGATGTAATCGCTCTGTAACATATGTTCTGTAAGAGGATCATTTTTTCTTCTCCACATTTTTTTTAGTGCTATTGAATGTCATTCTCTTTTTCTGAGTTAGAAAATATCATATTATTGAGATCATTTTTACTGTTACAATTTAGAGAAGAAAAAAAAAGGCCATTACCATTTCCACATAGATTGTAGAGTCTTCTGAAATGACTATTCTTCAATGGCAGTGTTGACCTAGGGCAGGGGTCGGCAACCTTTCGAGTCGGAAGAGCCAAAAATGACACTTTACACAACATCAACGTTTCTAAAGAGCCACAAGATATTTTTTCTTCTGAACATTTCGTTAAGAATTCTTTAAACTGGCGATTGTAGAGTGCTTTAAACAAGATGCTGTTAAAAATCTTGATTAACAAATTCATGACCTCAGCTATTTCGTCCGGAGATGTTTGGTCACAAAGCGCTTCTTGGTTTCTTATGCAGTGAAACGTAAAAATTTCATGGTTTAATTTTGAGTCAAAGAATCGTAGTTGTCCCTTTTATTTTTTTCTGTCATACTTCTGGCTCCATCAGTTTCTATTGAAACGATTTATTTATATCGATTTTATTGTCTTCAATGTATTGTCGCACGACCTTAGCTCTATCTTTTCCTTTAGTTTTTCACGAGAGCGTTAGCAATCCTAGAAGTTCTTCTTTTAGAACTTGCGCTGAAAAGCGAGTACAAGTGTCTGCGAGATAGAATCGAATCAGAATAATTTGTAAAAGTTTTTTTTTTTTTTTATAAAATAAATAATATTTGCGCATGGAACTAAAGAGCCGCAGCTTAACATCCAAAGAGCCGCATGTGGCTCGCGAGTCGCAGGTTGTCGACCACTGACCTAGGGCATGGTAACTTTACTGCTACATTGCTATTCTTATCAAACTATTTAGTCTCATAATTGAACTCCAAACGTAGGCGTTGAACTCTTTGAAAGACAGTTGTTAGCATTGTGACGATACGAAACTTGCATACAAAAGTTCATTTGAGTTTTTCCCAGCAAACCGTGAGAAACTTTAATTTTTAACTTAAACAATTATTTTCTTGTCCACCCATAACTAATTTCTTGTAGGATTTATCCCCCCTCGCACGTTTCTCACGGGACGAATCTCCACGTAAAACATTAACTAGCCTCTCGAGGGCTAACTTTTAATTATTGACCGCTGGACAGCGCTGCACCCGCGCTACACGCCACGGCCTAATAACTTTTCACACCTAACCCCCCCCCCCCCCCCCGCAGGATACACATCGCTCTAAGAATAGCATTGCACTCGGGCTGGACAGATACATATTCGCTTAAGACTTTACTCTCACGGTAGGCTACGAATATTGACCATAAATCTGACCTGACGCCTGACATCTCCGGTACATCGATACATGTGAGAAAATCAGCTAGCTTTCTTCCCCACCCGTTAAACGAAAAGTCCCATCTATATATAGAGAGAGACCCAAACATTCCAAATTAGGCCCGCTAGGATTCATACAGTCTCCTCTGTTAGGAAGTTTAGTTGTGAGATTTCATTAGGGACAAACGGGTAAGTGTAAACATTTTACTATACTCATTCTTATCTTATAGGGATGTGTGAGCACACATTAGTACACAACCACGTTCCCCGTCATTACATTATGATTTTACTATGTATGTACATTGTACTATTTTATGTCGATACTATATCTTCATATAGTATTATTAATGCCGCTATGGTTGTCTACATTTGAAACTATAGTTATTATATTTAATTTGTTATGTTTCATCCATTCCTGTATTTTAGTGATGGATGTAAACAATAACCTTTCGTGAATCTAAGTACTGTCTAAGAACTTGGATCACAGTGCTCTAAACTTACAGAGCCCATGTGAAATTAGTTATTTCACATTTCTATTGTATATCCCTCATGCATGTTATTATGTCTCCCACCCTTGTGAACTTATAGTTCCTTGGATGAATGTAATTTTGATTAACTATATCAAACACTTATTACTGTAGCCATATCCCTAATATTTTATTTTCATCTTATCCTTTAGTATATAATATGCTCATTCCCCATTTTACTGTAACTGATTACTTATCGTCGTAATCAAACTTATTGGATGAATCTTGACAAATATCATCCTACATTGTACTATAGCACATTTATTGTGGTTATCTTACTTATATCCTTTGTTATTGAGTTGTATACGTACTTTAAAGTTTTATACATAATTGTCTTAAATGCCTTATTGGGATTGATACCAATGCCTACATCTGAATGATTGCAAGGCATATGGGAATCCCTACTCAATGCCTTTAGGAGGTTCCTAATTGTATGTCTTATCCCCAGCCTGGTTGCTACCCCTGATTGCTACCCCTGATTGCTACCCCTGATTGCTACCCCTGGTTACTACACACGATTGCTACGACTACCAGATCTCCATAGAAAGCTGTAACCGAGGCAGACCACACCAGATACACCCCCCCCCCCCAATTACATACCTGTTAGCAAGAAGGCATTGCCTACTGTCCTTGGCCCTAACATATTGCCCAGTGTCCACAGTGCCCTATACTGCCCAGTATCATCTGCCCAGTACCCGGCCCAAACTGTCCACTGCCCAATAGTTATTGCCTACAGATTAGAGCAACCTTCGCAGCAGAAGATAAACTGGTGTTGAGTTAGCACGGCTCTCTACGAGCTAGAGATCACAGCTGAGAGATCGTCCCACTACAACTTAGTCTGCAGCACCAACCATCTCTACTGCTAAACAGGCAGCGGCCTCACCCTAGAGCCAGCTTGCCTACCGCATAGAGAATATCCCGAGCCGACGTCCTAAGACAGAGCCGGATGACTCATCCTTCTGAGTGCCAGTCCTACGACCGCCAGAAGACGACCCAAGGCCTAGCAGCTAAGAAAAATAAGTAGCAGACATAGGAACATTCTTCTCCTCCAATAACTCAATAATTAGCAATCCATGATGAACAGTTATTTTAGATATTAGCACCTTTATTTCCTTTATTTTCTTAATTATAATTTTATTTGATCACTTTCCTTTGTAAACTTTCATTTATTAAATTATTTTTATTTATGAACTTACAATATTGGTCTATTCTTACTGTTAGTTGCGGTGTGCCTGTACAAAATCTTATATGTGAGCGGGATAAAATTAATAAAATTTCCCCTAGACATAAATAAACAAGCCAAATAATAACTAATTAACATCTCGTCACATATAAATGGGGTCTTGTCACGGGATCTGTAACTAGAATCCTACATTAGACAGGCACAGGCATACAGCAGTAGAACTTTCCTAAATATAATATACTTTCATTATCTTAAAGTAACGGATTGCAAACGGAGTGAAGAGTGTTGCTAGAGTCTTTATTTTATATCTATTTTACTTTAGAGGTTATCACGTATTAACTTAGTATAATATTATTATTTGTGGTTATTTTAAGTTGCATCACTGTACTTAATATTGTATTATTATCACGGGCAACGTGGTTGTTTCATACGGGCTTCATACAACGCTCTCACTTCAATAATATCCCTCCTTTTAGTCTTAGTAGTCTCCAATCTTTTTTCTCTCATACATAAATAATGGCCAGCAATACTAGGTCCAAAACTGACTCTGACAGAAAAGTAAAAATACAAGAGCTGACAGAGACAGCAGCATTGTTAGAATTAGAAGGGAAAGATCGCTCTGACTACATCCGACAAAAGTTGGATGAATGGGAATTAGAGGAAAAGTTAGCTCGAGAACGAGAATTCGAGTTAGCATTAGAAAAAGAAAAACTACAACTCGAACACGAGAGACTCAAAAATGAGCATGAGTTAGCCATGGAGCGGGAGAGACAGGCAACTGAGAGAGCTAAAATAGCTCAAGAGAATGAGACGGCTCGCACAGTCGCTGATTCTCAGCCCGCTAGCCCAGCTTCCAGCCAAGGGTCCTCAAGTAGCTCACCAAACATCCCCTTCGAGCCCTTCGATGAGAAGAGCGAAAGTGTTGAGGTTTACTTAACACGATTCGAAGAGGTGGCACGCTATTATAGCTTGCCCAAGGATAGGTGGTGTTTTAGACTAGCTCAATGCCTTAGAGGCAAAGCTTATGAGGCTTACACAAAGCTCCCCTCATACCAACGGGAGGACTTTGAAGCCCTAAAAGAGGCACTATTGGTTCAATTTGAGCTAACCTCTGATTCATACCATAAGAAGTTTCGAGGGTCCCGCCTTGAGCGCAAAGAAACGTATGTCAATCTTTGCGACAGGCTGGACAAATACCTCGGAAAATGGCTAGCCCTCAGCAAAATGCCCGAAACGTTTGAAGGTCTTAGAAACCTTATTCTGGCTGAGCAGCTTCGAGACTGCCTAACGCAGGAAACTCGAATATATGTCAATGAGCAACAGGTGATTGACCCTTCTGACATTGCAATTGCTGCAGACCGATATTTAGCTGCCAGACGTGACACTAAGACAAAGACGGAAGACTCAAAGCCCCAAGCAAGCACAAATAGAGCTAACTCCCACCAAGGGAAAAACAATCCACCCAACCACAAAAACAACCAGGCCGTTCATCCTCGCCCCAATACCCCGAACCCTGCTAATTATAGATCTTCTCACCCGCCTCCTAAACAATGGTGTAATTTCCATAAAATTAACTCGCACGACACTAAAGACTGTCGGAGCAGAGGTAAGCCCACCCATACTCTAAATAGTATACGCAATCCTGCACCGAGTGATGCTGAAGCCCTCGTCTTGGCCGCAGTAACCACTCAGTCAGGTGAGTCTCCTCATCCCCCAAGTGTCGAAAAGGCGCTGGTCAACGGGAGAGCTGTGACTTGTCTCAACGACACAGGTTGCTTGGTGGAAGCTGTAGTTCGGGAGTCATTGGTAAGCCCGAGTGACTACATCGAGGAGACTACTCAAATCCAAACAGTTGATTTGGAGAGTCCGCCCAAGACTCTACCTATGGCTCTCATAAATGTAGAGTCAAAATATGTCCGCGGTCGCATCAAAGCGATTGTGATGAAATCCCCAGCCTATGATCTCATATTAGGCTGCCGATACGTGTTTCTAGGAACACCACCATACCCCAGCGTCTCTGCACCTGTTCTCACCAGATCACAGGTACAAGTGGAAGAATCTGACTCCCTCAAAGTCAATACCATTCCCACTGAGATTAGGGAAGCTCAGAAGCAAGACCCCTCGCTTCAAAAATATCTTAGGTTCGCCCAAGAAGGTGAACCCGCCCTTGGCAAGGTACAATTCTTCTTTAAAACAGGGCTACTAT
The DNA here is from genome assembly GCF_947242115.1 of Biomphalaria glabrata. Taxonomy (NCBI): domain Eukaryota; kingdom Metazoa; phylum Mollusca; class Gastropoda; family Planorbidae; genus Biomphalaria; species Biomphalaria glabrata. The sequence goes on from NC_074726.1 coordinate 14,044,204, forward strand.
ATCGACGAGGTAAAGAACCAGATGCCTGCAACCAGCTGGTTGTGCCCAAACCATACAGGGAGCAGGTTATGCAAACAGGTCATGCCTCCTCTTTAAGTGCCCATCAAGGTCAGAGCTCGACCCTCAACAGGATCCGATTCCATTACTTCTGGCCTGGCATGACCGAAAACATCAAACGATATGTCGCCTCATGTCCACAGTGCCAAAAGTTGTCTCCAAAGAATCGCATTCCGCCCGTTCCTCTGGGAAAAACCCCTTTGATCGAAACTCCGTTTAAACGAGTATCTGTGGACATACTTGGTCCTCTACCCCGCACGAAGAAAAGAAACGCCTACATTCTTTGTGTCATATGTCAAGCATCAAGATGGCCAGAGGCCGCCCCTTTGTCAAGCATAGACTCTAAACATGTGGCTGAAGCTCTGTTCAATATGTTCACTCGGATAGGCTTTCCCGAAGAGATATTAACAGACAATGGTTCTCAGTTCACAGGGAAGTTAATGAAGGAGGTGTATGCTCTCTTTAATGCAAAACATCTCCGGTCTTCGGTATACCACCCTCAAGCAAATGGTCTTGTAGAACGGTTCAATCACACTTTGGTAACGATGCTTAAACGCCTCATCGATGATAAACCAGAAGAGTGGGACACTTACCTACCTGCTGCTTTATTCGCATACCGAGAGGTACCTCACGCCAGTCTAGGGTATTCACCATACCAGATCATCTTTGGATCTCATCCCCGTGGCCCACTAGAAATCCTAAAACAAACTTGGACCAAAGAGCAACTCAACGATGAAGTCAAAACGGTGTCCAAATATGTGAAGGACCTCCAAGAAAGGCTACAAGACATACGGTCCCTGGCTAGAAGCAACCTCATCAAAGCACGTAAGAGACAAGAGAAATACTACAACAGGAGGGCTAAAGAACGGTCACTCAACGTCGGAGATAAGGTTCTCTTGTTACTGCCCAAGAACACAAACAAGTTACAGATTTGTTGGCAAGGCCCATTCGAGGTGCTGAAAAAGGTATCGCCCACTAACTACGTCATTAAAGTCGGTCGCAAGGAGAAGTCTTATCACGTAAACCTCCTCAAGCACTACTTAGAGAGGCCTTTACAAACGGACCCTCCCCGAGACTTGATGGCTATAGCGGTGGCAGAGGATGTGAAAGAACCCAAAGACCTAGTGGAGTACCCCCTCCATGCAGTGGAGACACACGAGAACGTCACCATTAGTCCACAGCTAGACGCCGAGCAAACGGCCGAGGTCAAATCTATGCTGGGGGAGTTCCATGACGTCTTGTCGGATAAGCCTGGCAGAACATCGCTTGAGCGGTTTTCGATGAAGCTGTTAAGTGCTGAGCCCATAAAAGTAAAGGCCTACCCTTTACCTCACGCAAAAGCTGAGATCATTAAACAAGAGGTGGAAGAGCTTCTAAAAGCTGGAATTATAGCGCCTTCGGTCTCTCCATACAACGCTCCAGTGGTGCTAGTTCGGAAGCCAGATGGAGGCCATCGCATGTGCATTGATTTTCGACGCCTCAATGCAGTGGCTGAATTCCAAGCGGAGCCTCTTCCAGACCCAGCCACAATTTTTGCCAACTTAAGTCACGCTAGGTATTTTAGCAAATTTGACTTAAGCCGAGGGTACTATCAAATAGAAGTTGAGCCAGAATGCAGACCTTTGCTAGCTTTTAGCACCCCACAAGGACACTATGAATTTCAAACGGTCCCCTTTGGTCTGAATAACTCGTCTAGCGTGTTCACGCGCATGATGAGAAAGCTATTAGCTCCCATCGACCGTCCAGGCATCCAAAATTTCATAGATGATATTCTGATCGCCACGGAGACCTGGTCCGAACACATAGCTCTCATCTCCTCCCTCTTGCTAAGGCTCCGCGAGACGGGTCTAACTGCTCGGCCCTCCAAATGTCTCATCGGTTTCACAAGACTCAAGTTCTTAGGCCATGTCATTCAAGAAAACCAGCTCATGCCAGACGAAGAAAAGGTTGCTCAATTACTCGAGGCTCCCAGGCCGATCACAAAAACCGGAGTGAGATCATTCCTCGGGATGTGTGGTTACTATCAAAAATTCATCCCACACTTCAACTCTATCGCTGCCCCACTGTCAGATCTAACAAAAAAGGATCGACCAGACAAGGTGACATGGAATGAGGAATGTGAACTCGCATTCCAACGACTCAAGGAATGCCTTACTTCATCACCAGTGCTCAAGCTACCTGACCTATCCCGCACTTTCGTGTTGAGGACAGACGCCAGTGGCTCTGGCCTGGGCGCAGTTCTGATGCAAACTGCCGAAGGATCCGGTGACACACTTTTTCCAGTAGCTTATGCAAGCCGTAAGCTGAACCAGGCAGAATCCAACTACGCCACAATAGAGCTAGAATGCCTGGCACTGGTGTGGGCGATAGAGAAATTCCAGGCATTCTTATATGGAAAGCACTTCACTCTGCAAACTGACCATAAGCCGTTATCTTACTTATCCTCCAGCAAGCACCTAAATGCCAGACTTATGAGATGGTCTTTGCTATTGCAACCATACTCCTTCCAGGTTGAACATGTTCCTGGAAATGAAAATGCAGCGCCTGATTTCCTCAGTCGGCACTGCGTTCTTGAGACCACAGGCCTCAATGGGTACCACCCCTCAGTAAATTTAAACAATTAGATTAGGCAACAACAAAGCTCAAATGAAACTTATATGCAAGCAGTATTAGTATTCTGCGAATACTTTTTAAGTGGGTGGGTATGTGACGATACGAAACTTGCATACAAAAGTTCATTTGAGTTTTTCCCAGCAAACCGTGAGAAACTTTAATTTTTAACTTAAACAATTATTTTCTTGTCCACCCATAACTAATTTCTTGTAGGATTTATCCCCCCTCGCACGTTTCTCACGGGACGAATCTCCACGTAAAACATTAACTAGCCTCTCGAGGGCTAACTTTTAATTATTGACCGCTGGACAGCGCTGCACCCGCGCTACACGCCACGGCCTAATAACTTTTCACACCTAACCCCCCCCCCCCCCCCCCCCCGCAGGATACACATCGCTCTAAGAATAGCATTGCACTCGGGCTGGACAGATACATATTCGCTTAAGACTTTACTCTCACGGTAGGCTACGAATATTGACCATAAATCTGACCTGACGCCTGACATCTCCGGTACATCGATACATGTGAGAAAATCAGCTAGCTTTCTTCCCCACCCGTTAAACGAAAAGTCCCATCTATATATAGAGAGAGACCCAAACATTCCAAATTAGGCCCGCTAGGATTCATACAGTCTCCTCTGTTAGGAAGTTTAGTTGTGAGATTTCATTAGGGACAAACGGGTAAGTGTAAACATTTTACTATACTCATTCTTATCTTATAGGGATGTGTGAGCACACATTAGTACACAACCACGTTCCCCGTCATTACATTATGATTTTACTATGTATGTACATTGTACTATTTTATGTCGATACTATATCTTCATATAGTATTATTAATGCCGCTATGGTTGTCTACATTTGAAACTATAGTTATTATATTTAATTTGTTATGTTTCATCCATTCCTGTATTTTAGTGATGGATGTAAACAATAACCTTTCGTGAATCTAAGTACTGTCTAAGAACTTGGATCACAGTGCTCTAAACTTACAGAGCCCATGTGAAATTAGTTATTTCACATTTCTATTGTATATCCCTCATGCATGTTATTATGTCTCCCACCCTTGTGAACTTATAGTTCCTTGGATGAATGTAATTTTGATTAACTATATCAAACACTTATTACTGTAGCCATATCCCTAATATTTTATTTTCATCTTATCCTTTAGTATATAATATGCTCATTCCCCATTTTACTGTAACTGATTACTTATCGTCGTAATCAAACTTATTGGATGAATCTTGACAAATATCATCCTACATTGTACTATAGCACATTTATTGTGGTTATCTTACTTATATCCTTTGTTATTGAGTTGTATACGTACTTTAAAGTTTTATACATAATTGTCTTAAATGCCTTATTGGGATTGATACCAATGCCTACATCTGAATGATTGCAAGGCATATGGGAATCCCTACTCAATGCCTTTAGGAGGTTCCTAATTGTATGTCTTATCCCCAGCCTGGTTGCTACCCCTGATTGCTACCCCTGATTGCTACCCCTGATTGCTACCCCTGGTTACTACACACGATTGCTACGACTACCAGATCTCCATAGAAAGCTGTAACCGAGGCAGACCACACCAGATACACCCCCCCCCCAATTACATACCTGTTAGCAAGAAGGCATTGCCTACTGTCCTTGGCCCTAACATATTGCCCAGTGTCCACAGTGCCCTATACTGCCCAGTATCATCTGCCCAGTACCCGGCCCAAACTGTCCACTGCCCAATAGTTATTGCCTACAGATTAGAGCAACCTTCGCAGCAGAAGATAAACTGGTGTTGAGTTAGCACGGCTCTCTACGAGCTAGAGATCACAGCTGAGAGATCGTCCCACTACAACTTAGTCTGCAGCACCAACCATCTCTACTGCTAAACAGGCAGCGGCCTCACCCTAGAGCCAGCTTGCCTACCGCATAGAGAATATCCCGAGCCGACGTCCTAAGACAGAGCCGGATGACTCATCCTTCTGAGTGCCAGTCCTACGACCGCCAGAAGACGACCCAAGGCCTAGCAGCTAAGAAAAATAAGTAGCAGACATAGGAACATTCTTCTCCTCCAATAACTCAATAATTAGCAATCCATGATGAACAGTTATTTTAGATATTAGCACCTTTATTTCCTTTATTTTCTTAATTATAATTTTATTTGATCACTTTCCTTTGTAAACTTTCATTTATTAAATTATTTTTATTTATGAACTTACAATATTGGTCTATTCTTACTGTTAGTTGCGGTGTGCCTGTACAAAATCTTATATGTGAGCGGGATAAAATTAATAAAATTTCCCCTAGACATAAATAAACAAGCCAAATAATAACTAATTAACATCTCGTCACAAGCATGTTAAAGAGGTTTTCGTTGTTTTGTTTTGAACCGACTGACTGATTGGTACTCATTTATGACCTCTTTGTAGTGTTGAAAGTCATTCTTTAGAACTCGAGTCCTAGATTTTGTAGTTTTGGAGTTCATAAAAAAGAGCTTTTCTATTTTGTATACAATTGAAATGTTTGTTTTTTTGTTTTGAATTTTTTTTTAGCTAACACATACTGGCTGTATAAAGTGCATACAACCCAATTGTTCTTAGTTAGAGGTCATAGCTAGTCTAGACTCTTTCTCTATATTAGTTGCAAGGTGTCAAAACTTTCGCTACTTATTTAGCATTAGCTTATTTCGCTACCTATTTAGCAGGGGGGGGGGGGGTTGAGGACAACGAGGCTCAACGCGTGCTATTGTCCATACTTTCATGTACCCCGGTCTAAGCCTCAGTCAATTTTGTTCCATCTCAGGCTGACAGTTTCAACCATCCACTTTCCACTATACTTGCTGAAACAGCAATGTAAAACACCTTGAGTTAATCCACTTTACTTGCTGAAGCAGCAATGTAAAACACCTTGAGTTAATCCACTATACTTGCTGAAGCAGCAATGTAAAACACCTTGAGTTAATCCACTATACTTGCTGAAGCAGCAATGTAAAACACCTTGAGCTACTCCACTATACTAGCTGAAGTAAGAATGTAAAACACCTTGAGTTAATCCACTATACTAGCTGAAGTAAGAATGTAAAACACCTTGAGCTACTTTACTATACTAGCTGAAGTAAGAATGTAAAACACCTTGAGCTACTCCACTATACTAGCTGAAGTAAGAATGTAAAACACCTTGTGTTAATCCACTATACTAGCTGAAGTAAGAATGTAAAACACCTTGTGTTTTTCCACTATACTAGCTGAAGTAAGAATGTAAAACACCTTGTGTTAATCCACTATACTAGCTGAAGTAAGAATGTAAAACACCTTGTGTTAATCCACTATACTAGCTGAAGTAAGAATGTAAAACACCTTGTGTTTTTCCACTATACTAGCTGAAGTAAGAATGTAAAACACCTTGTGTTAATCCACTATACTAGCTGAAGTAAGAATGTAAAACACCTTGAGTTACTCCACTATACTAGCTGAAGTAAGAATGTAAAACACCTTGTGTTACTCCACTATACTAGCTGAAGTAAGAATGTAAAACACCTTGTGTTAATCCACTATACTAGCTGAAGTAAGAATGTAAAACACCTTGTGTTAATCCACTATACTAGCTGAAGTAAGAATGTAAAACACCTTGAGTTACTCCACTATACTAGCGGAAGTAAGAATGTAAAACACCTTGTGTTTTTCCACTATACTAGCTGAAGTAAGAATGTAAAACACCTTGTGTTAATCCACTATACTAGCTGAAGTAAGAATGGAAAACACCTTGAGCTACTCCACTATACTAGCTGAAGTAAGAATGTAAAACACCTTGTGTTAATCCACTATACTAGCTGAAGTAAGAATGTAAAACACCTTGAGCTACTTTACTATACTAGCTGAAGTAAGAATGTAAAACACCTTGTGTTAATCCACTATACTAGCTGAAGTAAGAATGTAAAACACCTTGAGTTACTCCACTATACTAGCTGAAGTAAGAATGTAAAACACCTTGTGTTACTCCACTATACTAGCTGAAGTAAGAATGTAAAACACCTTGTGTTAATCCACTATACTAGCTGAAGTAAGAATGGAAAACACCTTGAGCTACTCCACTATACTAGCTGAAGTAAGAATGTAAAACACCTTGTGTTAATCCACTATACTAGCTGAAGTAAGAATGTAAAACACCTTGAGTTACTCCACTATACTAGCTGAAGTAAGAATGTAAAACACCTTGTGTTACTCCACTATACTAGCTGAAGTAAGAATGTAAAACACCTTGTGTTAATCCACTATACTAGCTGAAGTAAGAATGGAAAACACCTTGAGCTACTCCACTATACTAGCTGAAGTAAGAATGGAAAACACCTTGAGTTACTCCACTATACTAGCTGAAGTAAGAATGGAAAACACCTTGAGCTACTCCACTATACTAGCTGAAGTAATAATGTAAAACACCTCGGTGTACTATTTGGCGAATCCCAAAGCGTTGGCCAGGCACAGAACGCGTCAGCTGGATTGAGATCTAGATTTTTCTAGTACACGGTAGCGCCAGTTGTATGACCTTAGGATATGGCATTCTTTGCTGTCTCCTTTGCCATTGCTTTCTCCAGTGGGATACTACCGGCCATTCTCACCCGTAAGCGGCCAACATGACCAACATTTGTTCAGTCCATGCGGATGGTTTGTTCAAGTGCCGAGCACACAACTACTCACGCGTCTCAAACGTTGTAAGTACTGCAGGGTGACCTGGTGTTTGCACTGTAACCGACATAGCGCCATTTCTTTGTCAATAACCAGATGGTTCATTTATCAAGAACCAGCTGGTTCATTAATTTGGAGGACCCAGTGTCCAATTGGTAGGACTGAGGATAAAGATCTCTGCTTGTCATAAGCTTTCGTTGACCTTGAACTACTGAAAAGACCACTTTTTTTTATGTTTTGTTTAGTAGGTCATGCGGTCTGCTTTGAAGCATACATTGGCTGTAAGCCCACATTTAGGGCTTGATGTTCGAATGGTGTTAGTTGTTGGTAAGTTATCTAATGAAGCTCAAGAAATGACTTCATAGAAACCTCTCCCGACCTGTTCCCCTCCCCTTCATCCTTATTCACGTTGTGTACACCTACACCCCCTTTCTTTTTAGTCTCCCTCTCCCCTCCCCCACCATTTATATTTAACAGAGTGTTCTCAACCTGATGTGAGTGACAAAGTTTAGAGTATGTGGCGATGCTTCGTATCATGTGGAAAGCTAATGCTGAGTTATACAAACCCGGCGACGTTCACACTGACACTGCGTTTAATTATTCTCTTCTTTTTTCTTACTTTCGACCCCCCCCCTTTTTTTTTTCTTTTGTGTAACTCTCTTACTCGTGTCTCCCTCCTCTCGTATGCTCGTCTGTTCACCCTCCTTTCCCCACTCCCACTTTCGACAACCACCACGTCCCAATCACCGAGCACTCAACTTCGTCAAGGCGGGCGGGCGGTCACAGTGCGCTCACACACGCGGCGCGAGAGTTGAAATTCCGGGAATTCTTGGATTTGGTCAAAGGTTAGTCCCAAGTTAAAATGTCTCGCTCGCGTTAACTCCCCTCCCCCTCTCTCTCCCCCCACTTCCAACTACAACCTTGTTTTCCTCCTTTGTTTATATACATGCTGATCGGTGCGGGTGTAGTTAGTGATCTGACCGCTCGCTTGTGTGACATAATGACTCGTTCCGCCGTTCTTTGTAGTTCTAGAGATCTATAGTGCATCTTCTAAAGGGAATCTGTGATTGTTCGATACGAGATTTAATCACAGCAAGTAAGTTGGCATTTTAACGTTACTTTACTGTTTATGTTGATAAGCTCAAATTGAATAGATAACAGTTTATCTCGGGGCAACCCTTTCGAAACACTTAACACATTGAAAGAAATACTACTACATGTCCTAAGTCGCCACAGAAATGGCATTGACGGGTTAAAAAGCAGGTGTGTATGGGGTCCTTCCAGCCTTGCCATCAATCGGAGTTCATCTCAGGTGTGTGTGTGGGGGGGGGGGGACAAAGGCGCAGAAATTATTATTTTTTGGTTTTCTCTGGTGTTACGAACACTAAATACCCTGACGATTATTTGTTTTTATAAGACGTATACTCGAGATGGACGGCTACTTAGATCCGGATAGTAGACTTGTTATAAATACTGCGTGCTCTGTTGTGTTGTGTTGTGTGCATCGATCTCAGGACATCTCGCTCGGCGTCCTAGTGAATGGACTACAGCGGTGGGGTAAGCCAGCGTGAGCCGCATTCTCTCAACTTGATCAACAAGTCCTCGGTATTGACCGACTGACCCAGTTGACTCACTCCGTCGTGTGTGGCGGACCTGGTCCTGTCGTACCGGAGTGACAGGTTGTTTTCACCCCCTGCCCCATTCCCCTCGTGACCCGACGCCTACAGTTTCACTAATGTCATTCCTACACAGATAATTAGTACAGATAACCTCTTTGTTATTTGTTTTATTTCTCATCTTTGTTGTAGTTAAACACTCGCCAATTGTTTCACCTAACGTGGCGAGTAGAATGAAAAATAGAATAACAACAACTACATACTATAGTTAACTATAGCATTCGTCAACTTTCAGGCCATTCGCTTTAGACTTATATAAGTTCAGAATTCAAACAATCATATAAAATGGTATTTTGTCCAGATGTGAGTTCAAGCTTGTGTGAGTTTTGAAACATGTTTTTTTTTTTTTTTTTTTTGAGAGTACTCAAAGTGTACGGTAGTTCACTCACCTCCTCCCATTTGGCATGTCTACCTGACCTGACATGAGTTATCTCAGTTTGGCAGAGCTAGCTTGTGTGAGTGTGATTGATAGTATGTGTGTGACCGTGTGTGGGAGGTGGATATCACAGGTACAGTTAGGAGACAGATCTACTTGTGTCGTTGACAATCCTTTGCGTTTAATTGATAGATGGCGTCGCCTGAGACTGAGTCGTTGTGTGGTCAGTGAGAAAGGTGGATTGCCTAAGTCTGAGTCGTTGTGTGGTCAGTGAGACAGGTGGATTGCCTGAGACCGAATCGTTGTGTGGTCAGTGAGAAAGGTGGGTTGCCTAAGTCTGAGTCGTTGTGTGGTCAGTGAGACAGGTGGATTGCCTGAGACTGAGTCGTTGTGTGGTCAGTGAGAAAGGTGGATTGCCTAAGTCTGAGTCGTTGTGTGGTCAGTGAGACAGGTGGGTTGCCTGAGACCGAGTCGTTGTGTGGTCAGTGAGAAAGGTGGGTTGCCTGAGACCGAGTCGTTGTGTGGTCTGTGAGACAGGTGGGTTGCCTGACACCGAGTCGTTGTGTGGTCAGTGAGAAAGGTGGATTGCCTGAGACTGAGTCGTTGTGTGGACGGTGAGACAGGTGGGTTGCCTGAGACCGAGTCGTTGTGTGGTCAGTGAGAAAGGTGGGTTGCCTGAGACCGAGTCGTTGTGTGGTCAGTGAGAAAGGTGGATTGCCTGAGACTGAGTCGTTGTGTGGTCAGTGAGAAAGGTGGATTGCCTGAGACCGAGTCGTTGTGTGGTCAGTGAGAAAGGTGGATTGCCTGAGACAGCTGCCTTGTGTAGTTTCTGCAGCACTATGAATATCAATGTCAGAAGATTTTTAATAACGTTTGTATCCGCAGCGGTGGGTCAAATCCTTTTCGTTGTTGAGCCGCCCTATTCCCTGACCATCCAGGCATATCGTTGAAACGGCAGGACTATTAGTATTTTTCTGTATGTCCGTCCTTCCGTGTCTGTCACTCTGTTCTGTGCTTATATTCTTACATATATCCGTCATTTGAAACGTAGGTTCTTCTTTTCACTCACTCACCCACACAACACCATTTCGTTGTGTATCTCTGACTCTCATCATTTCGGTATCAGTTCATCGGCTCAGTGTATTAGATGACACACACATTCTATCGGTCTCTGTCCTGAGTCGTGTATCGAAACAATTCTTCTAACTTCTGACCACTCCCTGTTCTGCTCTTTAACATACTGTGTCAATGTTTTGCTTTCTTAATATGGGAATAGTTTTGATTTCTTCTATTGTCTGCTAACGTTTGTTTTTATGCATTCTCCATTCATCTTATGCAACCAATAACTCCCTGGCTGTGACACCCTATCTTATCATAATTCGCCCCCTCCTAACCACCCCATTCCCCACCGCTCTCGTCACAAGGTCAATAATCTCTTGAATTGAAAAACTTCTCCAAGGCCGTGTATGGCATTATGTCTTTTCCATTGACAGATCGTTCATAGTTTTTTTTTTTTTTTATTCCAACTACAATGTCTACCTGTCTTTAACGTCTTGACATTTAAACCTTTGTGTCTTCTGGGGCGACACAGAAAACGTCGATGCCCGCAAGTGCTTCCTGTGCATAGTCGTTCTGACTCGGTCAAGTCGACTTGTTCAGGGCGTCTTCTGTAATGTAACTCCCACAGACGCAACGCTGTAAACATGTATATTTTCACAAGGAGCTAGATTTGTACGTACAGTGATCATTCACGCGTCATAGAAAAAGAAAGTCATATTTTAACCAACCTCACCCACGGGATATCTGCCCTCAGGATGACTGTCAGTGCATCGTAGTGGTTCAAGTTGAAATGATGTTGGATTGATGGCATGCCATTTACTTTCTCTCCAGCAGGTGGAACTGTAGTCTTGTTACTCACTTACTTGACTTAATCCTTTTCAGCATAAGACCGCAACCGTATTCCATTATCAAAATCTGTTCCGGTCCGAGTCCATCCTGCCGTCTTTGCTTCTTGGTCTATTGATGCTCTGGTCTCCCAGCCTTTCTCTTCCTGTGTGTGTTCCAGTTCTTTCAGCAATATTTCGTGTTGGTCTTCGCATTCTATCTCCAATCTTGCCCCATTGGCGTCTTTTGACTTGTTGCTCTAGTAGTGTTAGAAGGAATGTTCCCAATAAACTTTGGTTGAGATATCTTGTTCGACCATCAACACCTATTATATGTCGCAAGCATTACTTAGTAAAAGCTTGTATGTATTGCTGTTTGCTACTGCACTAGTCTCTGAGCCACTGAAAGAGAGAAGCTTGTATGTATTGCTGTTTGCTACTGCCTTAGTCTCTGAGCCACTTAGACGATTTCAGTTTTATTTTGTGAGGTATGAGCAGCTTCTTGCTGTCAACTGGTCTGCGAAAGTGTGTGTGTGCATGTGTTTGTGTGACTGTATGAAAGCAGCAGACTCTTGTACTAAGACATCTTCTTATACACATTCCGTCATATCCATATCGTCCAAGGACATGGCACAGGCTGGTCTAGATAGCTCAGATGGCTTACCCTAAAAAGTAAGGCAACGCCTAGTTGACTTGCAAGTTGTCCGCTATTCTGCAGTAGATCTAGACCACATCACACACTTGGGCCATCGGTACGTACAGACGCTTTTTTTGTTGTTGTTGTTGCACGTAACTTCAAGCTGTGTTTTGAAGGGATGACATTTTCCACTTTTCTGATTTGTTCTTTTTTGAAAGGAATGCTGCTATATTTGAGTTGGGCTATTTTGGAGTGGTTAGAAAACAAAACAGAACTCACCCAAGACGAACCCAATCTCGGATTAAGCTGAAATTTTGCACAATTATTTCTTTTACCTGTCAACATAAGAATAAAAAAAACAGCAACAAATAATTAGTTAATTAACAATTGGTAATGAATTATTTTGTTTGGTATCTTGAACAATGGAAAGAAATCGTACCATTACTTGACAGATATGGTGGTACAAGTTGAACTAATCCCCTTGAGCCTTAAATGAACATTTTTATTTTATGCATTTAAAAAAAACGATCATGTAAACATTCACCAAGATACCCCCCCCCCTTTCTTCTCCACCTTTCACAACTGGTCCAGACAAGTGATAGGATCAATAAAAACAACACAAGAGACAGAAATGTTACAAAGAGAATTGGATGAATTACAGAAATGGGAATCAAATTGGAGCATGTCTTTCCACCCAGAATAATGTCAGTTATTAAGAGTAACAAAAAAAAAAACTAAAACAAATTAATTCCACTTATCTTATTCATGGTAAACCAGTAACACAAACTAAAAACGCAAAATACCTAGGTGTTATAATAAATGAAAAACTGTCATGGAAGACCCATATTGATGAAACTATAAAAAAAAATCAAACAAAGCATCAGGGTTTATTAAAAGAAATTTCCATAAATCAAATAAGAACATAAAACTAAAATGTTAACCTTGGTTAGGCCAATAATATAATATGCATCCTCCGTTTGGGACCCCTCAACTCAAGAAAACATTAAGAAACTGGAAGACACAAAATAGAGCAGTGAGATTCATAACAAACGAATATTCAAATTTGACTAGAGTAACACCTTTAAATAACATCACTAAATTTAGAAAGCCTTCAGGACAGAAGGCTCAAAAGTAAAGTAGCAATTATACATAAAACACTGAACCATAATCTTCAAATACAAAAACAAAATTTAATAAAACACTCAGATAAAGGCACATTCCTCGTCCCATATGCTAGGACAAATTTGTACAAAAGCTCCTTCTTCCCTAGCGCTATTAGAGCATGGAACGGGTTGCCTGAGCTAGCCAGGAAAACAAGTGCAGAATTTAAGTCATTGGTTAATATGCATGACTAAATGCATGACGCGTAGGACGTAACCATCTTATTTTTTGAAGTAACGTCTGTATTGTATAAGATAAGAAGATAGCGCATTGAGAAAGCTAAAGGCCTGTTACAAATGTTTTGAATTGCCCAGATGTATTAGTTCTAGGTCAGTCATGCATATAATTACATGATCCAAACTATTTGTTTGTATGTTTTTCTCGTTCACCCTGTAATTGATTTATTTTAAGGACATTGTTTTTTTTTGTTTTTTTTTTGGGGGGGGGGGGCAGTGGTTATACAGTTGTGACTTCTCTCTGACATTCCAGTTATCTTCCTGTGCCTCTTTGTTATAAACGAAAAAGGAAATGCTGATGGGAGTTATTTTACACTCAAACTCGAATACGGCCCCATTTGTACGCTTTCATAAAGATCACAAAAATATTGGAATTCTTTTGTGTCGTTTCAAATTACATTATTTCAGCTACCTTCCTTGAAAAATGTTTGAAAATTTAAAACATAAATACAATGCAGCTTTATTTTCCGGACTGGAATGTGTTTGTTGTCTGTTTGATACCCTTGACTTGACTCACAAGATTACTTTCCGGACTCGAATGTGTTTGTTGACTTGACTCACAAGATTACTGACTTATATTGTTTGACAATTATTACGTTAACATAAGTACCAGTTAGACACATCCAATGGACAAACAAATAAGATAACAACGCTCTACTTGATAAGACGTGTGAAGACTGCCGCGATGTTTCTCGACATATTGGGATGGTCGCCATACGTCTCGAAATCCATCGTATTTCCTAGCAGTTCATTTACCATGCTTCTTGCTCCAAGCCCTTCACCTTTTGTACCCCTATTCTGCAACGTCATTAGTCTATCTGGCCACGTCTCTGTTTTTTACTGTCACATATCTTATCTTATAAAATACAGACGTCGCTTCAAAAAAAAAAGAAAAAGTCCTACGCGTCTCCCTAGGTCAGTATAGTCATGCATGTTACCCAATGACTTCAGTCTAACTCTGCCAAGTCGTTGGTTTTCCTGCACAAAATGTACATACAATCTAACATACTCTATAAGCTAAACTTAACCACTGCAATATACTCTCTAACCTTAAACCACTACAATAGACTTCAAAAAGAAAACATTTTCCCAGCATCAAGGATTGATTTTTTTGTTCTTCCCTATTGAAAAAAGCATCTGACAGACTCGAAACCTAACTTTATTAATAGCAATGCTCCCTGCAAAGCCGCTTAATTTAATGAACATGAAAATGGTCAGTTAAATTTTAAAAAGATAGTTTCTGTGCTTCTGAACTGGAATCTATTTAATTTGGCAGTCAAGAGAACGCTCTCAGGACTCAAAGGTTAAGGTCCGAAGCTGTGCGAGCAGAAAAGGGGGCGAGGCAGTGCGATCCACGCCAATACTATGTCTGAATCGATATCTTGGGGGGGGGGGGGGGGGCAGGGAAAGGAGGATTTCGAGGCACCAAGTGCGTCACAACCACTCGGTGTGCGAGGGGAAAGGAGGGTGGCGACCCTCATTTCCAAGATTCAGTTCAAATAATTCCTTTTAGCTTCTTTTTCAAACGTCTTTGTGTGGACTCACGTTTTTAATAGGAGTGTATGGCTACTCGCTTGAAATGTGGCCTTGTGCCATTGCTCAGGGCTTGACCGCCAGTCTAGCATTTTGGATTACCTGCTGTTCCAAGTATTGAAACATATCAATGATAGCAGCCTCCCTTCTTGTCGTATATACCGGTATACATTTTGTATTCTTGAACAGTTAACTGGTTGTAACCACTTCAACTTCACTAATCACGTCTTTCTCTATCAACTCTTGAAATCACTAACTCTACTGAAAAGTACATGTCTTTATGTCAAATTCTGCCTGTTCATTAGTATAGTACTTATTCCATTATCTCTACAGCCAGACACTTGCACAAATGAAGACAACAATATTGTTCCAGCCGAAGTTGATATCAACCATGCACCTCCCCTTCTGGTCTCTAAGGTTATTCAGTAATCCCTCGTACAAAACATAATCCATACAAATTTAACCTTAACGCTCTTTCTCCAACTGTCTAACCTGTCTTAGCTACGTTGGAAAAAGGACATCAATATATAAAATAGGCTTTGTCATTAGGATGGTTAGGTATACTACAAAATGTTTCTGCTGTGTCAGTTCAAACTGGCCTTTATGTTTAATACAAATTACAATACCAATGTTATTCACGTTATGGCTTTAATTGATTCAATATCAGATTTCATTTGATCTCTACTTACGAAGTTTGCACACTCATGTGTGTTACTAAAGAGAATAAATGCACCGTCAACGTTTCTTATTCTACTTCGTATCATTGGTGCATTCTCTTAGGTTTTAAAGAAGGACGGTTCCATTGGATACGATGGATACAGTGTTCAGCCTTTTGAATGTCCTAAATTATTTCATGAATATATCAACAATTACATGTGCTTTTTATACTTCACAATTATACTTATGTTATGATTGCAAATGATACTTATGACATGTCTCATTGGTCAAAGCATAACCCGGATGTTAAAAAAAAAACAATAAAAAAACAACTATGCATTACAACTATTAATAGAATGATTTTTGCTATAGCCGGATTTTATATGCAGTAATTCTTGTCACTATCCAATATCTAGACAGCCGATAGATATTTTTAGACTCGTTCCGTTTCTCTTTTAACTCTGTACAGTTTATTTTCCATTTTTTTGTGTTGCTTTTTGTATATTTGTTTTGACACAAGACTTAGTGGATGCTCTAGATCCTGCTCTTCAATCTCAAGACCAGTTGGTATTGGTCGAGAATGAAAACGGACTTCCTTGTTGTACTCAAGCCTCTGGAAAATTTGGGCACATCCTAGAGACTCGAACCTATTCCCTTCCCCCTCTCCGCCCTGTCCTCCCCCTCCCTCATCCGTAAATGGATGTACTAAATTTTGAAATGTTGTACATGATCTCAAAAAATTGTAACAAGAAAGTGTCAGAATGCGGACAAATGAACTGTCGTATATGTCTGTGATATGGAGAGATACATGTACAGGAGGAAATTAGTTGTTTGGAAATGGAAGCAAAGAACAAAGAAATGAATACCTTTGAGATCACATTGGTTGTGTTTTGTTTGAATAGAACTAAATTGTGGTATCTATCTATCTTATTTAGCTAGCTAGTTGGCTGTCTGTCTATATAGCTAAGCTCCAGATAAGAATATTTTACTTTTCCCTTTTTTTTCTCCTGACTGCACCGCACCCACTTTATATTCGTCTTTTACTTTTGGATCTCTCTCTCTCTCTCTCTTTCGGTTCCCAGGAGGCTGGCAGTTGTCCCGTTATCTGGGAAACTGGGTTAAATCATGAGGCTCTACTCGGAAATTTCCCAGACAGGCCCCTGACTGTGGCCGCTAACGTGGGCGGTGAATGATGGGGGCAGTTAGGGAGTTGGAAAATGGGCGGAGAATGATGGCGGCTGTGTGGGCAGTTTTGGAGTTGGTCACGGGCGGTGGGTTTTTGCAGAGTTCAGGGAATAGTTTGACACCCGTCCTCCATTGGCAACTGTTCATGTTAAGGATAGCCATTGGGGCCAGAATTTATTAACTTTTTTTTTCTTGTTCAGACTGTCCATTTTCTCGCTAAATTTGATTTACCTTTTTTTTTCCTCTTTATTAATCCTGTTTGAAACATAGGTTGCATACTAATTTGTTATTTGTTAGTTAATTTAGACTATCCGGTCGTTTGGTAGCTCTTATCAAAAGTCCCGAGTTCGAACCCTGCCACCAAGAATCTCTGCGGTCTTGAAATAGATATGGTCTAGTGAACGTTTGACATAGAAAACATGACTTCAAACAAAAAGTCTGTTTTTGCCTGGCAAGTCTGGCACGTTGACCAACTAGTAATGATCTAAAAATCAAAAATCTAATTTAGTAGCAAACACGGGTGGCTTCTTAGTAGGATCAATAAAACGGGTAACACATTTTGGCAAACGGTTTTAGATTTTTTGTCATATTTTTTTAGATTTGTATTGCCAAGTTAAGTAAGTTCTGTTATACAAATTACAACATTTACAAAAAAAAATGTTTACTTTTTTAAATAATTTATTTAGTATGCATATAAGGTGTACATAATTTAAAACAACAATTAATAAGTAGTTTTTCATATTATCACGTGAACTGAAGCATTAGATATTACCAATAGAGCACTGAACTAAAGGAATTTTGTTTTAAGAAAATGTCTTTTTCTTGAGGAATAAGAGATTGTCCCGTAACAAACCATTACAGCAATTATATATTCATAATAAGACATTAGTTAGGCCAGGTTCACATCTAACTTTACATTTACTTTCACCTATCCATTGGTCTGTGGACCGCTGGGACATCACACATGATCCGTCAACCTTGTTTCTCCATTATTCTCTGTCATTTGTCTTTGATAGAATTCCATTCTGATGTTCTTTCTGAAATTATTGAAACCTGGCTTTTTACCTGCCTGGATGGACCACTTCGGGGGCCGATTTTGAGTTTGTAACCTTGTTGTTTTGTTTTTTAATTTGGATTTCCGCTTTCCTATGATTCCGTGTCCACGTTGGGAATGCACATCTAACTTCTGGGCCTCGCACCTGGGAAGTGACCACCTAGTTACCTAGAAGGATTCTGCTTATATACTACTATCAGAAAAGAAATATTTTTAGAGCACTTTGTTTTTTTGTTCCTAGACGCGCTCGTTTCTGTGTAGGGCTGGAGTGTAGTCTCAGCCAAGTGTTCACACCCACATCTCGAAAGGTCAAACCAGGTTGAATTTCTTCTCTTGTTCGGCTTTATTTACGTCGTGTTACGCAGGCGAGAGTTGTAAGCCTTGGCGGGGAGTGGGCCTCCCTTCCAGCTCCTGACGTGTGAGGGCGGCGCGAGGCTTCGGAGAGTGTCTGTCGGTTTGTTTGGTTCGTCAGCTGATGTTATCCAGGGACCTGGAACGGTGGGTGTATGTCTTGGTGTGTGTGTGTGTGTTACTCGGTACGTGTTTATGTGTGCCGTTAGGATTCCGTGGCAGTGTGGAGGGGAGTTAACCCTCTTTTTAGACGTCTTTATGTAGTTTTTTTTTTTTTTTTTTTGTTAAATCAAGGGCGAAAAAGCACACTGTACACTGTGTTCTAGAGTAAAGCGAACGTGCATAGAAACTGTGTGTAGACTTCTTGGTGTGTTTGTTGTGATCCAATCTAGTGCTGTGGTTTCAGAGTAAGTAGTTCACCTGTTAGTCAAGGGGACGCCATCAAGTGGTTATATATATATATATATATATATATATATATATATATATATATATATATATATATATATATATATATATATATAAAAGAGCACTTGAACCAATGAGTTACCAATTCAATGCTTCGGTAAAGTTCACCCTGACCCTATAGGTTCTAGACTTGTACTCGTTTTGTTGAATGACGTACAAAAAGTATCGATCTGTTTGAGCCGCTAAGAAGACGTTCTACTTTGAAATCTAGTAGCAGTGCAGTATAGGTATCCAGTTCATGACATTACAACAGTGCAGAACTGTCATACAACGAGATCTGTAGACAGAAATAGGACCACGTAATAATCTCACAGAAGCATGGAATGCTGTAGGGACCAATAGTAATTATTGAGGGTTTATGTTTCTTTGTTGTTATTTTTTTCTATGTATGCGTTTTAAATGATCCATTTGGCCGTGTGACAGCTGCGAATTTGTATTGTGTGTAGAATTCATCACGGAGATGTTTTAATTGTTCATGGTGATTATTAGAATTAATTAGATACTGTTACGATTGTGTTTTTTGCCTTAGCTATAAAAAAGCATTCATGCCCCTCGAGACCGGAGGCCGAGACCCACGGTGGATTCCTTCCTATTCCTACATTGCACTGTCATATAAAGGAACCTCCTCCACAGCGTGCGCGAGGAAGGGAGTGGCTAATGGGACAGGGCTAACTCGGTACTGTGGAGGACCACTGGAGGCTGTGGTTCTTTTCCGTTCCACGAGTGTGTAATGATGAGGCTATGAAAAGAGTACACTCGGCTAGCTTCGCCAGAGTGTACGGCTACTTACTTTTTGAGGCGGTACGTAGATCTAGTGTATCATTTTTTTTTTTTTGTATAGGTTGCGAAAAAAAAAAGTTAGCCTACAAAGTCTTCGTTCCATGCGAAAGATACGTGTAGACTGAACCGAAAGCTTTGTTTTAATTTGTAGTCTCCATGTATATATATGCATTACTTATTTCAAAGTCAATTTCATAGTACGGACATTATATATAGGTCTGTGTATTTGCATATTTTGTTTTTATTTTTTTCTGTCTGCTGTTTATGTAATTTAATATCCACCCCTCTGAAAACAAAATGTTCACAAATACCTAGAAGTAACTACAAATTGTCCTTCTCAATTACAACGATTCGTGTCAGCGTTTATCTTGTTCTCTTTGCTCTTTAGAACTTCTCTATCACCAGAGTCCGAGCCTAAGACATTTTCTCAAGGAACATTTTGGCCTATTTGAGACTGTCTTTCCTTTCACCCTTTAGTGATTAACCTTTTTTTTTTTAGTAGCCCTGCTTCTGTTTTTTTTTTTTTTTTGTTTAGCGGAGACAAAATTGTAATACAAATTCTTTCTTTCTCGCTCTTATTCTCGTTTTTAGCGGCCCCCGAAAGGGGAAAAGACGCTATTAGCCTGTCTGTCCGTCCGTCCCGTTTAGATCTAGTAAATTAGAAAAGATAGTGAAAATCCGACATCACAATATTTTAGAATTTTAGACCATTCAAAGTTCTGATGCAACGGCAACTTTTTTCTTTTCTGAAAGCGAAATATTTTTTAAATCACTTATGCAAGCAGTTTTTTTCATAAAAATTCACCACTTTTACAACTATTGACTATTAATAATAACAAACACATGAGGCTCTATATTAGGAGAGGAGACTATTTACCATATTTTTAACATATTTATGCAAACGGTTGTAGATTTTTGTCAAACATTTTTTTTTATATTTGTATTGTTAAGTAATGTTAGTTTTGTTATACTAAATACTATATTTACATACAAAAAATGATAAGTCAGACATAATTTAAAACAACAATTAATAAGTAGTTTTTCATATTATTGCCTGAACGGCAATGCACAACATACAGTATAGAACACCTAACCAAAGAAAAAAAAAATGAATTTTTAAATTATTTTTTTCAGAAATGTTCTATTCTTGAGGAATAAGAGATTGGCCCTTTACAAAACAATTAGATCAGTTAGATATTCATTATAAGACATCAGTTAGGCCACGTTCACATCTAACTTCACATTCACTTTCACCTATCCTTTGGTCTGCTAGACCGCTAGAACGCTGGGGCACCACACAAGATCTTTAACCTTTTTTTCTCCGTTATTTTCTGTCATTTGTCTTTGATAGAATTTCCTTCTGAAAATATTGAAACCTGGCTTTTTACCTGCCTGGGTGGACCACTTCGGGGGCCGATTTTCAGTTTGTGCTTCTACACAGTCTTTGTAACCTTTGTTGTTGGTTTTTTTTTTGTTTCTCTTCTGTCTCTACTATCTTTCCACCATTTTCTCTTAGTTGAACTTGTTTTGTTGCTCTATTTTCACCTTCCACATTGTTGTAAGAGGATGTAAGTGGTCTTGATTTATAGGCCCTTACCCTCATCATTGGGGGTCTCCTAATCAGTCGTTCCCGTTTAACTTAAGGGTAGGCTGACAACAGATAGAGGATGGTGATAACAGAACAAATACCGGGTTCCTGCGGTTTTTTTTTGTTTTTTTTTTTTGTTGTTGTTGTTTTATTCCATTTCTTATGACTACAATATTTTGTTGTTGCTGTTGTTATCTGGCTGGCGTGGGGAAAGATCAAAAGAAAAGTGTGACTGTAGCACGGAGGGGTGATGATATTACTTAGAAATCGGAGAATTTCTGGATCTGGGCCGACATCTTGATTGAAAGCCTTAGTTGCTGGGTCAGCCCTTCTGCAGCGTGATAAAGAAAAATTATCTTTATTGTGAAGTATTTGTGAAGTATTCAATGTTTAACTCCAAGATAGAACTTTTCTCTATTGCGATAGAATGCAGGAATAGCCCGATTGATTTGAGCTACGAAAGATGACATAAGTCTATGATGTTGCCGATCCTTACAGTTGTTGGTCAGAAGACGCGCTAATCTATAGTCGTGAAGAACATACAATCCTACAACAGTTACGGATGCGTTTCAAGTATTTCGTAGCTATCGTTGAAGAATTAAAAAAAAAATTGTGTAACCAGTAACACTCACCATATTTATTTGTTGTTATGATGTATAAGCATAAGGTGATCACCTCACCTTCACCTATCCCGTAGTCTGTTGGACCGTTGGGGCACCAGACAAGATTTGTCCACCGTTATTTGCCTTAGATAGAAGCTCTTTTAATGGTAGGCCCGTCCATTCTGTTATGTTGTCTTCGCATCGCTTTCTCTGTCTGCCTCTTCTTCTTTTTCCTGATACTGTTCCCTGAAGGAAGGTCTTTGCGAGCCCCGAAGACCTTGTAATATGACCATAGAGTTTCAGTTTGCGTTATTTTTTACAATAGTCAGCAGGTCATCGTGGGGATCCAGTGGGTGTAGTAACACTGTCCCTAATCTCTTGGTTTGTGATGCGGTCTTTAAATGTGAGGCACCTAGGATACTTGTGTAGCATCTTGATTCCATTGCTAGGATCGTCCTCTCTAGCTCTGCAGTCAAATTCCACGGCTGACAAGTATACAAGAATGTGGCTAATAGATTTGTTAATTAACTTTCTAGAACGTAAGTTTGCCACAGAGACGTTTCTAAAGAGACATGTACACAATTATGAAATCACTGACTTATAATGTAGTATGTCTAAAATGGATAAAAGAAAAACCTTAACTGTTTTGTTCTGGTTTGTTTGTTCTTGTCACCAAGGTTCAGTTTCGTAGACGACACAGAAATAGGAGCTGGTGGTTACGTAATATTTGTTGAAATCCCATTATGATGTCTGTTTGCATTGTGGTTGGGTTTGTTACGAGGAGGGGAATGGGGGGGGGGCGCATTATTGATGTATAGCGGTCGTGTACTGAGTTACCTCGCGTTATCTTGGATTAGATCAAGGTGGTGATGACAAATGTTTGGAAGACCTATTTCACGAGCATGCACACACACTCACAATCGACATTCGCATACATCCAGACGATATTGAAACGTGATTTGCTTACTTAAACATTTTCAAACCGTGAACGAGAAAAAAAGAAAAAAAGGGGGGGGGGGGAGACTTCCTGGAGAGACATGAAAGTTGGGGGGAGGGGGGGGAGGAGGAGTTAGTGCTATCGATTTTCCTCATCGCTTGGCACCTACCGACGAGCCGTCGCCTTGCATTCTTGTGGCTACCGAGAGCACCGGTGTGTTTCGTAACAGATCGGGGACAATCATTGATTGGGATGTGACGTCACGGACATTGTTCATCTCGGAAGTCATCTGCCGTAGTAATGCCATGGTAGTAACAGAAGCTATGTAAGCTGTGTTCTACGTCAAGTCACCCGTGGGAGAGGAGTGTGATACTGCGAAATATATCATTTAGACTATCGTTTGAATGTGACAGCAGTCGCGCGTACATTTGAACTGTTACTTTTATAGTTCCAAACGATGAACTGTAATCAATTTAAAGGGAAATACTTCTCTTTCTCTTCCTCTGTACCTCCCTCTCTCTCTCTCTCTCTCTCTCTATTTATTTATTTTGCACCAACATATCCTACCTATCTATATAGGAGACAGCTGAAATTCTAACATCTTAAGAAAGATACATTAAAATCAAACTATTTGACCTTGGCCACCAAGAATTAGTCCGCTTATAGTTATACCGCTTGGATTGCTCTGTTAATTATTTTTTCAAGGTGACTTGGCCTGTCCAGCCGTTGTTTTTACAAAGCTTATAACGGCGCAATCTCTCTCTCTCTCTCTCTCTCTCTCTCTCTCTCTCTCTCTCTCTCTCTGTCTGTATGGTAAAAAGTTTGATCATCTTTTTACCCCCATTCCCCCCCCCCCTTTTTTTTTTCGCAAAAAAATATGTCTGTGTGCTTGTGTATGTGTGTGTGTGTACTCGATTAATCTTTATTACATTCTGACCCTTCATTCTTTCGGTAGACATTTATTGTACCCTAGAATAGGTTTTTGCTAGAGTTAGTGGACAAATTGTAGACTCCCCGCCATTGCCAGCAAAGGGGTCTGGGAGGGGCGCTTTGAGCGCCCCCAGAGCGGGGCGGAGCCCCGCCGCCAAGCACTATTCCGGTATTAAAAGCCAACAAAATGCATATTCTGAGGTATCTACAGTGCATTATAGTGCTATTAAAAAGTTCTATTTTAAAATTTTACTATTCTTAATGACTTAGATCCTCCCGCGTCGTTCAGCGCATTGGATGGCAAGCTGCTTCCACAAAAATCTGTCACTGGCAATGTCTGAGGCCTCTTCCCACCTGCTCTGATCACATCCTTGAAAGTGTGGCGCCAAGTTGTACTATGACGTCCCTGTTTGCGCTTTTCTCGTAATGGCCTCCGTGTCATCGCAACTCTTATTATGCGTAATTCATTTTGTCGGAGAACATGTCCTGCAAACCTCATGTCACGCTCTGTCACAACCTTACTAAGGGGTCGACTCCCATTTCGGCGTAGGATTTCCTTAATTGAGACCCGATCTCTATAACTGACTCCTAAAATCCGTCTAAGCCATCTTTGTTGAGCTACATTTAGTCTTTTTCAATTTCTGCAGATGACTATTCATTGAACTTTATCAATGGACCCCAGCCATTGGTAGAAATTTGTAACCTCTCTTGGCTATGCTCTTGGAATTAGGTGACTGTAGTTTGCTTTATATTTTATATCGAAAAGGGAAGTTTTTATCTTCAAAATCATTTGTTGAGGAGTTTTAAACTAAAAATCTGTGGATTTCATATTTTTTAAAAATTTAAAACCCCATTAGCTAGGCTCAAATAATTTGATACTGTAGTTTGCTTTAGAATAAAATTGAAGAGAGAGTTTTTCAACCTCAAAACTCTCTGTATTGGATATTTCAACTCAAAACCACCAGGAAGGGTTTTAAACTTTTAAAAAAGTTTCTGAAGGAGTAGGATTAAACTCCCCCCCCTCCCCCACGGCTTGGCTACGCTCTTGGAATTTTGAGTTTGTAATTGGTTTTATTTTTAATATTGAAGAGGTATTTTTTTTTAGCTTCAAACCCGCTGAAGGAGGGTTTAAACTCAAACCACCCTATGGCTACGATCATATAATTTTGAGTGTGTAATTTGCTTTTTTATATTGAAGAAGTGGTTTTTAGCTCTAAACCTGCTGGAGGCTTTTTTTAACATAAAATTCCTCTTGGCTACGCTCATAGAATCTGGTGACTGATGTATGGATAGTCTTATATTGAAGAGGTTTTATCGTTAATTTCGGTGGGGGGTTTTAAATCAAAATCTTCCTTAGCTATGCTCTTGGAATTTAGGGATTGTCATTTTAATTATTTTTTTTTTTTTTTTTTTTTTGGTTTTGTTTTATAGAAGAGGGGGATTTGACTGCTAAACCACCTTGTAGGGAGTTTTAAACTCAAAACCCCCTTGGCTGCGCTGGGGCTAGTGATGGTTTAGTATCACAATATCACCTAAAATAAACAGAATCAAAGCAAACAAGGTTACAAAGACAGTTTGTGTGGAAACACAAACTGAAAATCGGCCCCAGAAGTGGTCCACCCTAGCAGATAAAAATGCAGGTTTCAATATTATCAGATTGAAATTCTATCAAAAACAAATGACAGAAAATAATGGAGAAAAAAAGGTTAACAGATCTCGTGTGGTGCCTAGCGGTCCAGCAGACCAAAGGATAGGTGAGAGTGAATGTGAAGTTAGATGTGAACCTGACCTAACTGATATATAATTGATCTAATTGTTTTAAAGAAATTACAATCTCTTATTCCTCAAGAATAAAACATTTCCGTTAAAAAAACAATTTCTGTTGTATGGCATACCTTTCCACCACGTCTACCTAACGCGAAAATTTGAAAAACTACTTATTTATTGTTGTTTTCAATTAGGTCTGACTTATATGCATTCTAAATAGATTTTTTCTCTTTAAAAAAATAATAAACATTTTTAGTGTGTAAATATAGTACTTAGTATAACATAACTTTTCAAAATAAATATTTTTAAAAAATTACCAAAAATCTCAACGTTTGCACAAATGCAGTAATAGTATGGTAGATCGTAGTCTCCTCTAATAAAGAGCCTCATGTGTTTGTTACTATTAATAGTCATTAGTTGTAAAAGTGGTGTATTTTTATGAAAAAACTGCTTGCATAAGTGATTTAAAAAATTATATTTTTCGCTATCAGAAACAAAAAAAGTTACCGTTGCATCAAAACTTTGAATGGTCTAAAATATTGTGATGTCGGATTTTCACAATCTTTTCTAGTTTACGAGATCTAAACGGGACAGATATTTCACACAAAACTAATAGCGTCTCTTCCCCTTTCGAGGGCCGCTAAAAAACAGTCACTAAATTACGATTCCCCCCCCCCCGGCAGGGGTGGGGGATTTCATTTCGGGGCGGGGTTGAACCTTAAACCCCACCCCCCTTGGCTATGCCCATGATATATGTATATATATATATATGTGTGTGTGTTTAATTCCCTTATTACGTTATGACACGTTTTTTTCCCCACTTAACATTCTCGAATCAAGTTGAAATTTTGTGTAGTCGATGAAAATACATGAATCAATTCAAAAAGTATCCATTTAGTTATTCATTTAGTGAAAATAAATTAATTTTGTTTCATGCGGCAGAAACGGGGCTAAACCCTCTAAGTTTCATATAAATGACAGTAATTAGAGGTTCTTTCCCTTAAATAAGCTTTGTTTTTTTTTTTAAGTGTTCTTTTTTTTTTCTATTGCTTGTGCTTTTTTTTTTTTTTTTATATCCACTCTAGTTTCCTTTCAGTTAACAAAGTGTTTAGCATGATGTGTCATTATGAGGAAATTTTTTTCTTCCAGTATTTCAAGTTTTTTCCCTTACTCAACATGACATAAAACTTGACAAGATCATAACCCGAGGACGAGCTTTAGTCGTCACTGTATTGAGCAGATATTTCCAGGCCTTGTACGCATGTGTGTAGAGTGGCGTCCTTGCCTACCGTCTGACCACTTGGTTTGAAGTGACACGCAGTGCTGGTGTCACTTAGAGTGTCTTGTAAGATAATTTCATAAGTGAACATCTTGCAGATCTTGGTTCGGGAATTTAGAATTTCAAATTTATTTTTTTCCCCAGGAAAATGTACATACGTTGTACGTACGTGTAACCTCATTCCTGTCTACGCTTGTCGTGATTGTGAAGTATTGTGTTCAAATGATTGAGTTTTAACGCGTTGGTCAGCTAATATTTAAAATAAACATAAATATAAGCACATTAAATCACTTATTACTTTATATTCAAATACTATGAATCTTATTTATCATTATTTTTCATATTGAACATACAATATAATTTAGATCACATAGATTTATCATAAATAACACATTCTGATTAATTCAATAATTAATGAAGTGATCTTTCTGAAATCTCGACAAGGTGTCATCCTGCTCGAGTTTATGTGGGAAATTTGAGCTCTACGCAATGATGAAATGTATTCATAACTGTGTCCAGTCTTAGACTGTGTGTATGACGAAATTGTGAGTTCATTGTAGGAATTGAAAAAAAAAAAACAACGTGTAACTACATCTTTCTACTTGGCAATAGTTTAGTTTATGAGTTTGTATCAGTCGTATCAATACATGTGTTATAGATCGAGACAAACAACAATAAACCTGTGCGATTAGAAATATCTTTTTGGAACAATTGTTTTTGTTTAGCGCAACTTGTCTGAACCAGTTGGAAAGGGGTTGGGGAGAAAGAATGGGGTATCTGAGTGGTTGCGTTTTAAATGTATTTACTATTTATAAAAAGAAATGGGGTGGGGGATCGACCTGAATTCGAACTCGTGGGCTTAAGTATTCTCAAGCCAACACGGTAACCACTCTGCTAACGAAGAGCTTATGAATATTGAAGATTGTATAGTTATCTTCTGTTTCTATTTCATGTTTGTGTTCACTAAGCCAGATTGAGTTGATAAAATCGTCGATATAACGGGCAGGAGGCAATCCCGACCATTCCGTTGAGCAAGAGAAACTATCGTTCAGATGTCAACTCAGTAACATTAGTTTCTCGAGAAGCTCTTTCTCGCCCTAATGTAGTCTTAGAACTGTTTGGCTATAAGACGTTCCTTGATTAGGCACTTCTCAACTCAAGAGTCGTTTACTAAAGTGTTGTGTCTTTTTTTTCATAGAAAGTTGTGAAGGTTTATGCAGCCATCTCTTGACCAGCAATATCGCAAGTCACTTCGAGGCTGAGCCAGTAATTGGTCCATGAAATCAACACGTGCCCACTCACGTTGGTTGTTTTAAAAAAGAGAAATCCCTCACCTCTGCATGGTCAGCAGTTTAGGTGGCTAGCAACTTACAGAAAGTGGTGCACATAATGAGCCACTTATGAGATTTAGAACGTTGAGGTGGTGTAAGATTCAAACTGGCCTTACAAGTTAGGTAGGAGCTAGGCATAGATGCAAATATCTAGTCTTAAAGAAAAGCGAAACAAAAAAAGACAAATTTGAAACTGACAAGAAATCCTTGCTGATTCCTCGGAGCTCTGAAGCACATTCTCAGCCCGCAAACTAAAACAAAAATCGCACTTTTGAGGGTAACTCGAAGCTTTTATTCATAAGAGAGAATCGAAATGAAATCTATACCGGGGGGGGGGGGGTCATAGGTTTAACATAATTATGTTTGTTAGTGTTTAGAAATAAGCTCAGTCGTGACCAGCGGCTTTACGTGTCACGGTGACCTTGATTCAGTTTGTTCTTAAAAAAATATGAACTGGAAGTCTAGATTTAAACTCAGAATCTTAGCAACAAATTACACCGCCGCCTCAGTGCTGCCCCTCCCACGCGTCACGCTGAGGTGAAAGCCCGAAAGGTAAAAAAGTGATTTTTTTTTGGTCCAGGTAGATTCGTTGCAGGTAGAGTGGGTGGAGGAGGGGGGGGCAGTGACGTTGACTGAACTATCTCGCACTAATGTTATCTAACCTCATTCCCATGACTTGGCGAGCCACCGGGGCGTCTGTGTGTGTGTGTGTGTGTGTCTCAGAAGATGAGGGCGTGCGAGGGAGGTGAAGATAGCATAGGGCATGTTTACACAGCTCAGAGTATCTCCATGATACAGTGGTAGGTAGAATACACTTCAGTCTACAACTCACTACAGTCGAACCGGTTAATTGGCACGCATTGGGACCGAGACCAATCGGTGGGACGTGATCGTTTTAGTCCAAATAACCGGCTAGTCCCTTAAACCGAATTCGACCCCATGAAAGGTTTTGTTTTGGTACTTTTGTAAACAGTATATCGACGGTCAGAGTAAGCGCTGGGCAGACTGTACATGCATATATTTGTTTTAATGGGCTTTTCTGCTGATCTGGTGTAAGCTTGTCTCTCAGCCTCGTGGACTCATTTCATTCGGCACATTTGGAATGACGACATTCTTTATGTAAGAATTTCTTTGGATATCAGTGTGGAACATTATATACATCAGCAGTGATCTGAAACCATTTTCAGCGTCCTATAGTCAGAACGATTCCTTCCTAGGGCATTGTAAATCATTTTCTAAGTAGTCTACTTTTATGTCTTCCATGACATCGCTGTTCTCAAGTCAAGAGTTCAAATAGAACGACAGAAGCACGTGTTTTGCAGTCACTGTTTGGGTACTCTGCTGCTTTGCAAACATGAGTCTAGAGGTGCTGTGCCACAGACATTGTTGTTGGGCTTTTCAAAGCAGGCTGCCTGAAGCAGTCTACAAACAACATGCAATACACTCCTAGGTACTATCACTTCATTGGCTTGACTGATTTTGTGTCGTAACTCTCCATCCTAGTCTTATTTGATGCACTCTTGCATTTAGAAATGTAATGGCAGTTTTAGTGCACACGTTTCTCTGTGATTTGCGAAGTGAAGAATCAGCCGTTGTACTGTTTCTTCACGGATATATATATATAAACTAGTGATTTTTTAAACACTAGAACGCAATGAACTATTTAGTAATCCTGAGACTTTTAAGTGCAGTCATTGCAGATCAGGATTCGACCCAGGTCGTTGCTGGCTAGCTTTCGTGATCCAGAGCTCTTTAGCTCCCCCATTCATTAGTTTCTCCTGGGCAAAGTTTGTTAAGTATGTTTGAGGGCGAACCAAAAGTTGTCTGCAAGTTAACTTGGTGCCTGGCTCATTACGCCTGCACATTTGACACAAATCCCGGGGCAAGTCGAGTCGGTGCTCGGGCTCAGCTCTAGATTTGGAGCTTATGTTTCGGTATAATCCAGGGAGATCATCGTTCGCCATCTTGAACTTGGAAATACGCTGACGACACTGGAGTGATTGTGCTGCCCAGGGTTTTCTTGGCGCACCCCCTCCCTCGCGCGACACCGTGCAGTGCTTCCACCTTCCCCATTCACTGACATTAAGCCTTCACTATACCCCCTCCTTTTCTCTCTCTCTTCTTTTCGCATTGTCTGTTCATACTCGCTCAATCACATATCTTGCGGTGCCAGCAAGGATCTGTGTTTGTCAGATTGCGTGAGTGCTTAGATGTGCTGGTGTAAGTGTGTGTCCTCGGAGAATCTAGGCCAGCGTATCCGATGACGTCAGTGCCACGTTCTAAGCAGACAACAACCGATCTGGCAGCTACTACTACTGCCTGGCCTGGCGTACATCCCCCGTGAGTAGTGTCGCGTTGGGGGTGGCGGTGGGGTGGGAATGGTCGTGTGGCGTGAGTAGGTGTTGTGATGTTTTGTCACCAGTGTGTGGGTTGTTTGTGTATTTTGTCGTTAAACTAAAGACATGTTTTGTCTCGGATGTAACGTATGTCGACATTTGGACGGAATGAATTGAAGGATGTAATTTCTTGAATATTCTACATCATGTACACCTATATATTCACCATTCGCGGAGATTAAAAGTGCTTGATTTTTTATTTTTTTTTTACTTGTCACTTTGTATTTTAAAGTGAAAAGAAAACGTATAAACTAGACATAATGATTTCACCTTGGTAAGTTCAAAAGAAACCTCACTATTTCATCACTGTCATAAAGGCATGTTACATTTATTTGAAATTCAGACTTTTGACTCCATCGTGAGTTTTATTAATTTGTTTTGTCAACATTGTCAAATAATTCTTGAATGTCATTTTGTTTGGTTTCAGGTGAGACAAAAGGGAATGTTCTGATCAAGTCATCGTGTTAGGTCAAAATGTTCCAGAGTTCTAGAGAATTAAGAACGATTTGACACCAAACTTGTTGGATACTTGTTGAAACAGCGAGGAGCTTTAGATTCATTGGTGAGTAGCCTACCTGCAAAGTAGCAACAAAACAAACAAACAACGTTATTGATAACTCTTGTGTTTCTTCCTTCCATTTCTATCCTCGCCGTAACCTCCATAGTTCAGAAATAATGATTTTGTTCTAGTTGATATGGTATCCAAGTTATGTCTGAATGAACAACTCCTGTCTAGGCTATCTTAGTTTTATATGAAAGACCAACAATTCATGTCAGCGTTCATCACTTGTTTGTTCTGGTATTTACTATGGTAATGATATACTCAGATTACCTAATAATCTGTCTGGACAGGAAATGGAATCGTAACTCTCATAGTAAGTTGAGTTCATAGGTGTCGCTTTTTTTTTTTTTTTTTATTAGTTTCATTATGTTCGTCCCGGAGAACCTCTCTATAATGAGTTATCTTGTCATTTACATTTGTTTATTGTTATTTTTTTTTAGTCTGCACTGTGTCTATTTAATATTTTATTATGAAAGGACATGTTGAATGAAATTTAGTGAAACAATAGACCAGGATTCGAACAAAGGATTGTCCATTGTGTCTCTATATTACCTTCACCAATGTCTATCACTTTTCTATCATTCATTACAAATTTGGTCCCTATTGCCTTTATTATTGCAACATCTATGCATCGATCAGTGTTTCATTTCTTCAAGACGCTATTATCATCATAGCTTTACATTCCTGTATTAGTGAGTCAGGGGAGACTTTCAAATGCAGCCGTGACGCCCGGTCGGTTCACTGACCAAGTCAATAGTTTGCGCCCCATGACCCTCATCATACGTTACGCCACCACTATTGTACGCCACTACATTGAAGTATCATCAAAAAAAAAACAAGTTGGTAACTACGCCAGTCTAGACCGCACACTTGCTCTCGTATGTATTCGTCTGTGAAGAAGGTACTAGTTAGTGATAGATGCTGTTCCCTCCTTCCAACCAGCATTTGATTTCTTTGTGGCTATTCCGCTGAGGATATTCTCGGAGGCCAGCACAATGAGAGATGTCTTTCACCTATTTCAATCTGAAGTTATGCAACACCTTTTCACCAAACTAGACGGGAGCGTAGAAGCAAAATGTGCCTCAGGGAACACCTAGCACTGCTAGGTCGTGACCTAGAAATAGTCAAGTACAGTGTTATATACCATTGGAAGGAAAAATAAATTATGACTGTGCACCTGCGAAGCTTCCCATGCCTCCACGCTATCGAAAGAGAATATTCCAATTAGAAGCCATAAACCACCAGGAAAAGGCCAATTCTGATAAATGATGTTAAGTAAAGAGTCAAGTTGTAAGTCCTACCAAGGAAAAGTTGACTAAATGAATATACTGCGGTGCTGACAAACAACCTGCTTGGACATTGTTACCTAGGCCTTGAGGCCAAGTGATTACTTACTATTGGAATATTACCTTTTTTTTTTATTATTATTAAGTTTTGATAAGCATTATATTTGGTCTTTTGCAATTTAAAGATTGAATACATTTTAAAGAAGACCTGACAAAGTAGGCCTGAACTCGTCAACTGTCCATTTTTCCCTGGACATTGGTGATTAGATTTATCATTTAGAGAGGTTATGGTATTACAGAACAGAATACAAGTTAATTGAATCATCTTTGCAAGGTCCTTCCATGATCGTATTCTCAAGATTAAAAACTCATTCTAAAGACAAAATGATTTACTTAAGCAGGGCAAGCATGCTAATAAATAGCATCTTGTACCATATACTTTGTATCCTATGTCCAGATTCTACATGAAAACATAACTAATTGTAGGATTGCTGCCTGGTCGTGCTGTAAGCGCGCTGGATTGTCGTTCGCTTGTCTCTATTGTCCCAGGTTCATACCATGCCTGTTGCCATTCCCGTTAAAGCCATAGAGCCATAGAATGTCTGATTTCAGTCACCTGAAATTGTGAAATCTCTTTTATACCACATCCCTCCCCCTTCTCACTCTCTCTCTTTGTTTCCCTTGTCAGCATGCACTTTTGAAGTACTCCTGCATCCTAACACTTTGCCACACTTCCCTTGTACAAACAGATTCGCTGGTAATTTGTTTATCTGGCACCAGAAATGACTATGTTTAGTCTAAGTAGCTTTTTGTTTTCTCTGAGTCAAGAGTTTGTCACTGTTCCCATTGCTCGGTGGGGTTCACTTTGTTAAGGAGGAAGAAATACCAATAGGGAAGGAGGAATATTGACCCAATAGGCACAGTTGTGGCTTCCTATAATGGGTCAAGTCCGGCCAAGACTGGGAAGTGGTGAACTTGATCTGGTACAGACGAACAGTTGCACTTCTGACTCCTTCAACTGCCCCCCCCCCCCATCCCAAAACCCTTTTTTTTTTGTTCGAAAATAGCGCTGTCTGTGTTGAGAAAGTTTTCTCGGATCTAAGTATGGCTTGCTGACGAGATGCTGACGTTCTATTAAATACCCTCGTTCAGTGTTTGCCAAATGAACTATTGGACTAATTAACTACTAGGCCAGCACCTGAATTAATCTCTCTTACTTCACTGAAGATGTTCAGCTAAATACTCAGAATCTGTTTGGGAAAAAATTTAGGAAACACTGCCCTAGTTTGTATTGGTTGGACTTTTGTTTTGTGGGTTTTTTTTTTCTTAAATAATTATATACATTTTTAGAGAAATTTGTGTAAGCAATTTTCTTTAAATGATCTGTAGTTCTGGTGATAACTTTCAATTGGCCTTTTTTTATTTTAGCGTGGGAGAGAAGTAGTGTCTTTATAGTCTGATACAAGCTATAATACATAAATCTATTTGTAATTAGATTCAGCTCTTCACTCCTGAGTGACCTAGAACTTGGTCTAGAGTAAATGACACACAGAAAAGTAATCGCTGAGAATGTTGTCACAAACTACTCACCACCCGAAAGAGGGACGACTTTTTTGTTTGTCTTTATTTGTGTATGTCGGTATTGTGCACCAACGTCTTGGGTCTGTTTTAGAAGCACGGCATGTCTATATCCAACAGACACTTTGGACAGCCATCAGCCAGAGGGTGTGTTGACGTATATGAAGCAGTCCAGACTTGAGTTCTGTACAGCACACACACCGGTAGGCGAGGATTGGTTTTTTAAAGCCCACTCCACACCTTGATGCGTTCATAAGCATGGGTCGGAAATTAGTTTGGGGTGGGGGGGGGGAGTTAATCAGCTAGGATAGAGGAAAGGGGGGAGGAAATAGAAAGTGAATGACAGTAGAATATTTAGTTGGGGGGGGGGGAGAAAAGTTTAAAGAAAAGCGGGTAAAGACAAAGCGAACAAAACGTTCAAATATTTTCTCTTGACTCTAATAATGGGCACCTGACTTCAGTTGAGGAAAGTAAAGGCAATTGGTCGTTGTGCTGGCCACATGACACCCTCGTTAACCGTTAGCCAACGAAATAGATGACGTTAACATAGTCTGCCCTGTAGATCGCTAGGTCTGAAAGTGGAACTTTTTATTTTTTTATTCATTTTCCTGTTTTGTGTTGAATCAATTTTAGTTTATCTCGCTGTCACTTACTGATTCATGAACATTTTGCAGTGCATTAATAGTAGTTTATCTCTCTGTAAGTCACTTTCTACTTCACTTCATGAAATTTAAATGTGTTGCTGTAGCATCTCGACGTCCTGAAAAAACGACTAGCATTGTTTACTGGTGTGCGTTCTTATTGACTGATGTCGGCGTGTTTGTAGTCAGGATCTAGTTATCATAAGTCTGCTCGGATTATTCTGTGCTCCGTATGGTCACGCGAGTCTAGCAACATTGGAGGCTTTTAAGTCTGTTCGATACACAATCAATGTGCAGTCTCAATTCATCGTTTTCAATGGAAACAGTGTGTTCCCCGTAACTTGTTGTTTAATGTAAACATTGAGTGCAATGGAGCCCAACTTGGAGCATAACCGACTTCGATATTTGTATATATATGTTGATCCTCTGACACTACGTCGTGAGGTTTTTGTTTTATCAGAACACTCATTTCAGAGTCGTTCATCTTGTTATATCAGAACACTCATTTCAGAGTCTTTTATCTTGTTATATCAGAACACTCATTTCAGAGTCTTTTATCTTGTTATATCAGAACACTCATTTTAGAGTCTTTCATCTTGTTATATCAGAACACTCATTTTAGAGTCTTTTATCTTGTTATATCAGAACACTCATTTCTGAGTCTTTCCACTTGTTATTTCAGAACACTCATTTCAGAGTCTTTTATCTTGTTATATCAGAACACTCATTTCAGAGTCTTTTATCTTGTTATATCAGAACACTCATTTCAGAGTCTTTTATCTTGTTATATCAGAACACTCATTTTAGAGTCTTTCATATTGTTATATCAGAACACTCATTTCAGAGTCTTTCCGCTTGTTATTTCAGAACACTCATTTCAGAGTCTTTCCACTTGTTATTTCAGAACACTCATTTTAGAGTCTTTCATCTTGTTATATCAGAACACTCATTTCAGAGTCTTTCCGCTTGTTATTTCAGAACACTCATTTCAGAGTCTTTCCACTTGTTATTTCAGAACACTCATTTCAGAGTCTTTTATCTTGTTATATCAGAACACTCATTTCAGAGTCTTTCCGCTTGTTATATCAGAACACTCATTTCAGAGTCTTTCCAATTGTTATATCTGAATAATTCTCACATTCTTTCCAGTTGTTATATCTGAATAATTCTCACATGCTTTCCAGTTGTTATATCTGAATAATTCTCACATGCTTTCCAGTTGTTATATCTGAATAATTCTCACATGCTTTCCAGTTGTTATATCTGAATAATTCTCACATGCTTTCCAGTTGTTATATCTGAATAATTCTCACATGCTTTCCAGTTGTTATATCTGAATAATTCTCACATGCTTTCCAGTTGTTATATCTGAATAATTCTCACATGCTTTCCAGTTGTTATATCTGAATAATTCTCACATTCTTTCCAGTTGTTATATCTGAATAATTCTCACATGCTTTCCAGTTGTTATATCTGAATAATTCTCACATGCTTTCCAGTTGTTATATCTGAATAATTCTCACATGCTTTCCAGTTGTTATATCTGAATAATTCTCACATGCTTTCCAGTTGTTATATCTGAATAATTCTCACATGCTTTCCAGTTGTTATATCTGAATAATTCTCACATGCTTTCCAGTTGTTATATCTGAATAATTCTCACATGCTTTCCAGTTGTTATATCTGAATAATTCTCACATTCTTTCCAGTTGTTATATCTGAATAATTCTCACATGCTTTCCAGTTGTTATATCTGAATAATTCTCACATTCTTTCCAGTTGTTATATCTGAATAATTCTCACATTCTTTCCAGTTGTTATATCTGAATAATTCTCACATGCTTTCCAGTTGTTATATCTGAATAATTCTCACATGCTTTCCAGTTGTTATATCTGAATAATTCTCACATGCTTTCCAGTTGTTATATCTGAATAATTCTCACATGCTTTCCAGTTGTTATATCTGAATAATTCTCACATGCTTTCCAGTTGTTATATCTGAATAATTCTCACATGCTTTCCAGTTGTTATATCTGAATAATTCTCACATGCTTTCCAGTTGTTATATCTGAATAATTCTCACATGCTTTCCAGTTGTTATATCTGAATACTTGTTAAACAATTCTTGATACCTTCATGTCATACTTGAATATTTATTTCCTCATGTCTCGATGTTTACCTATTTCCAGTAGTTGTATTTAATCTTGGATTCTTTCCATTTGTTATGTTTGAATAATTATCTCAGATTTACGACGTTTTCATTTTTCATCTCAAATTCATGAGGTCCTTTTTTTTTTTTGTCTCTCATTTATGTTGTCTTTATGCCTTAATCATAGGTTCGTGATTTCACTATATTTACTGTTTAATAGCTTGAGAACACTTGATGCAGGCCTCTGGAGAAGTAAATACATTGAACATATTTCCTGTTTAACGATGTGAGATCACTTGATGCAGGTCTCTAGAGAAGTAAATGTACTGGACATATTTACTGTTTAACAGTTTGAGAACTCTTGATGCAGGTCTCTAGAGAAGTAAATGTGCTGAGTAAAGAGGTCTAGTGAAGTCTAGTTGACTGATGACTGCTGGAGGTGGGAGTGGGACGCTTAGTACGTCTGGAAATGTCAATATTTAAATTCCGTACACTTTTAAGTCTTGTATTTGTTGTAACTGAAGTAAAAATGTTAGTGTTCTCATTCTATTACTGCTGGCTGGATATACACTTTTCTCATTTCTTGTACTGCTCTATCTCATGCATAAAGGCAGACCTAAACCGGCCATGTTAATTGTCCTGTTCGTCAGCTCCCATGAGATGGATTACTGCCGGGGTCTTTAGCATTATTTCATTACCCCACTGAACGCGGCGTTGGTCTACTCAGGATTCAGGTTGTGTCCTACGACAGGGCCTCCCCGAAGGGTCATTGTCCTGTCCATTAATCCCAGACTTCTACAAGCAGTTGTCTGATGTAATCGCACTTCCGATGGATGGGCAGATCTTCCTGAGGTGCTTCGCCCTAAAACCTGTTCCCCCCCTCCTCCTCCTGTTCCTGTCGTGACACGCGCCAGTTAAAGGATTTCACGTGGGCAGATTACGAAGGGGAAAATCCGGACCGGACGATGAGGTTGTAGGTCAGTGGGTTAAATCCATCGTCCATGTTCTAGATTTACCACGATGATGTATTGGATAACTTATTATTCTTCTTTATTGTGGTAGTATTTTCAAATGGATTATAGTTAAAGCGGTGGGGTTAATGGCTTTAGTTTATATAACACGTTTGTGAAAAGTGTCAATCTTGTGTTCAAGGAAATGTTGAACTATAGTAGAGAAGTGAATTCATTCATTTCCACGTGTTACCTTTTATGTCCTTACCGTAAGCATGAATACAACCAATGTGGTCTTCTAATTCACCAATGAAAAAAGGACGGATGTAAGCCGTATCACAAAGCTTATATAAACTATGTCTGTCTGTCTGTCTAGTATAACGTTTGTACACGTTATTTCTCCACTCCCGAGGTCGGATCGAATTGAAATATTGCACCATTATTTCTTGTACCTGACAAAACAAGAATCAGTATGAAGAAAAATTACCAATTGGTGAATTAATTATTGATAATTATTTTTTTTTTAATTGGTATCGAACAAGGGAAAGAAATTGCACTTAACAGATTTGGTGGTATAAGTTGAATTAAACCCTTTGGGGCGTCGCTTAAAAGTTTGAAACTAATAAATAGATAGCTATGAAACTTATTTTCATAAGCACTTGGCTGGCACACTAGATACGAATACAAAGATTACATAAATGAAGTCTGGATGTTAAGGGTAATGGTACGCCTACATTCAATGAATAAACAGAAAAACCTCAGAATTGATTTGTCTTGTTGTCAGTGCACTTTTCCTTGCTCAATTCAATTGCTTTACACAAATTATCTTCCCTAAAAAAAAACAATAAAAAAAAAAAACATCAACATCTTGGCTTTCTGGTAAGTCGTTACTACAACATATTACTTTAACTCAAGTTTGAAAATTTGTTTTTTTATCGACATATGTCAGCTGTGTAGTTTTGTTTTGTTCCATTCCTTTTCATTTTTTCATTTTCTTCGGTTGTTTTAACTCGCTAAGGGTATTTGGTCAGAGTATTACTGGTTAGAATTGTTGAAGTTATCACGGGTCAGTGCCCTTGAATTGTTCCTCTACTTACAATTACTTATGTGTTACACTAGAATGGCGATATATCAGGTTCTTTAACCAATGAATAGTGCAGCGGTGAACAGATTAGTCTGTTCTCTTTAGAGTTTTACTGGGTCGTGGAATCAGTATAAAATACAAAAATTAAAAGAATATAATCGACATAGTATCATGTAACTTCCTAGAAACTTGAGTCTCTGATGACCTCGATAGCTATCTTCTAGAACTTGTCTCATTCTACTCTGTCCCGTCCTGAACATGTCTCATACTACTCTGTCCCGTCCTGAACATGTCTCATTCTACTCTGTTCCGTCCAAAACGTGTCTCATTCTACTCTGTCCCGTCCAAAACATGTCTCATTCTACTCTGTCCCGTCCTGAACATGTCTCATTCTACTCTGTCCCGTCCAAAACATGTCTCATTCTACTCTGTCCCGTCCTGAACATGTCTCATTCTACTCTGTCCCGTCCTGAACATGTCTCATTCTACTCTGTCCCGTCCATAACATGTCTCATTCTACTCTGTCCCGTCCAAAACATGTCTCATTGTACTCTGTCCCGTCCAAAACATGTCTCATTCTACTCTGTCCCGTCCAAAACGTGTCTCATTCTACTCTGTCCCGTCCTGAACATGTCTCATACTACTCTGTCCCGTCCTGAACATGTCTCATTCTACTCTGTCCCGTCCAAAACGTGTCTCATTCTACTCTGTCCCGTCCAAAACATGTCTCATTCTACTCTGTCCCGTCCTGAACATGTCTCATTCTACTCTGTCCCGTCCAAAACATGTCTCATTCTACTCTGTCCCGTCCTGAACATGTCTCATTCTACTCTGTCCCGTCCTGAACATGTCTCATTCTACTCTGTCCCGTCCATAACATGTCTCATTCTACTCTGTCCCGTCCAAAACATGTCTCATTCTACTCTGTCCCGTCCAAAACATGTCTCATTGTACTCTGTCCCGTCCAAAACATGTCTCATTCTACTCTGTCCCGTCCAAAACGTGTCTCATTCTACTCTGTCCCGTCCTGAACATGTCTCATTCTACTCTGTCCCGTCCAAAACGTGTCTCATTCTACTCTGTCCCGTTCTGAACATGTCTCATTCTACTCTGTCCCGTCAAGAACATGTCTCATTCTACTCTGTCCCGTCCAAAACCTGTCTCATTCTACTCTGTCCCGTCAAGAACATGTCTCATTCTACTCTGTCCCGTCCAAAAAATGTCTCATTCTACTCTGTCCCGTCAAGAACATGTCTCATTCTACTCTGTCCCATCCTTAACATGTCTCATTCTACTCTGTCCCGTCCTGAACATGTCTCATTCTACTCTGTCCCGTCCTGAACATGTCTCATTCTACTCTGTCCCATCCTGAACATGTCTCATTCTACTCTGTCCCGTCCTGAACATGTCTCATTCTACTCTGTCCCGTCCTGAACATGTCTCATTCTACTCTGTCCCATCCTGAATCCTGAACATGTCTCATTCTACTCTGTCCCATCCTGAACATGTCTCATTCTACTCTGTCCCGTCCAAAACATGTCTCATTCTACTCTGTCCCGTCAAGAACATGTCTCATTCTACTCTGTCCCTTCCTGAACATGTCTCATTCTACTCTGTCCCGTCCTGAACATGTCTCATTCTACTCTTTCCCGTCCTGAACATGTCTCATTCTACTCTGTCCCGTCCTGAACATGTCTCATTCTACTCTGTCCCGTCCTGAACATGTCTCATTCTACTCTGTCCCGTCCTGAACATGTCTCATTCTACTCTGTCCCGTCCAAAACATGTCTCATTCTACTCTGTCCCGTCCTGAACATGTCTCATTCTACTCTGTCCCGTCCTGAACTTGTCTCATTCTACTCTGTCCCGTCCAAAACATGTCTCATTCTACTCTGTCCCGTCCAAAACATGTCTCATTCTACTCTGTCCCGTCCTGAACATGTCTCATTCTACTCTGTCCCGTCCTGAACATGTCTCATTCTACTCTGTCCCGTCCAAAACGTGTCTCATTCTACTCTGTCCCGTTCTGAACATGTCTCATTCTACTCTGTCCCGTCCAAAACATGTCTCATTCTACTCTGTCCCGTCAAGAACATGTCTCATTCTACTCTGTCCCGTCCAAAACCTGTCTCATTCTACTCTGTCCCGTCAAGAACAAGTCTCATTCTACTCTGTCCCGTCCAAAAAATGTCTCATTCTACTCTGTCCCGTCAAGAACATGTCTCATTCTACTCTGTCCCATCCTGAACATGTCTCATTCTACTCTGTCCCGTCCTGAACATGTCTCATTCTACTCTGTCCCGTCCTGAACATGTCTCATTCTACTCTTTCCCGTCCTGAACATGTCTCATTCTACTCTGTCCCGTCCTGAACATGTCTCATTCTACTCTGTCCCGTCCTGAACATGTCTCATTCTACTCTGTCCCATCCTGAACATGTCTCATTCTACTCTGTCCCGTCCTGAACATGTCTCATTCTACTCTGTCCCGTCCTGAACATGTCTCATTCTACTCTGTCCCATCCTGAACATGTCTCATTCTACTCTGTCCCATCCTGAACATGTCTCATTCTACTCTGTCCCTTCCTGAACATGTCTCATTCTACTCTGTCCCGTCCTGAACATGTCTCATTCTACTCTTTCCCGTCCTGAACATGTCTCATTCTACTCTGTCCCGTCCTGAACATGTCTCATTCTACTCTGTCCCGTCCTGAACATGTCTCATTCTACTCTGTCCCGTCCTGAACATGTCTCATTCTACTCTGTCCCGTCCGTAGGCGAAAAGTTCAACGTTAGGGAGGGATCTATTTTGTTTAGTAAGCAATTTATTTTCTCTGAATCATGTGAAAGTTGTAAATTGTTTGTTTTGTTTGATTCAAGCACCTTTACTATTGGATGAGATTCTTCTGTTACCATAAAGCACCTTTATGTCTGTTGCTTTGGGATAGGCAACGATTAATTCTACTTGAGTCATAGCCCAATTGAACTGCAATTTATAGATTAGAAATAGAAATAGAATGATTCAATAATTAGTTCAGTTAAACAATCGGGGAGACAACTAATTTTTTTTTTCTTTTGCAGGTTCTGTGAACAACTGGATTCTATGAGTGCCTTGACCAGTGGTTCTCACAAACTCTTTGAAATCAAAGACTACGCTAAACTTTGTTTTTGCCAGATATTTTAGCAAGATGTCAAAAAACACTAAGTTGCATATACTCGCCTTCACATGCGCGCGCTTTCCTATCATGAAGTAGGACCCTGGAATTTGTATCCGTGACCTCAACTTTGGCCCATTTTCCCATCTTCGCATGGGGCTACAGTGTTCTTGTAGTGATGTTTTTATTGCTCGGAGAAGCAGACATTGAGCCCGATTGTTCTCATTCCTACTTGAGCCTATACTATGGATTACCTCGCTTTGGGAAGGAGCGACTGTAGAAGACTATTTATGTTCCGAAAATTGGACGTTCTCTTGATCTCATAAATGTGAGAGTCGTTGTGGTCTAGTTACTTTAATCTTTTGAAGAACTAGATACAGTCCAGGACTAAGAACTACAACACAACATAATGGTAGACTTAGATCTTGTGGGCTAAGACAAGTAGACACCCTGCTCATGCCCTAATTGGATGCATGTGTTTCTGAAATATAGGCGGTCGAGAGGCCCTTTAGTAACCCTTTGGGATCAGTCTGTTCTGCTACAGAAGAATGTTCTACTAGAACAGACATTGTCAACGTTTGTGCTCATTTTTATAATTAGAGCATTGAAAGGGACACGCTTTGTATTCATTTGCAAGGATTGTGGTAAAAGTGCTAGTATTGTGGATGCAGAGTATATGTTGGTTTGTTGCACTGTTCACATACAAACTAAAGATGGAAGGAATCAATATGTCGGCGGAGCAAGTAGCATGACACAGTTCTTAGTGTCATCTAGAAGTGAACATTGTAGTCAACCTTCTGAATGCCAATCTTGTAGCTCATCTTTCGTATATTTGAAGCGGCCAGCAAATCTTCCAGAAGGATCTGTACACCAGCTTGATGATCGTCCCCGGCTCGACCTGGGCCAAGCTCCTCTTTCAATGCATACTTCGGACGGTAAAGAGAAACAGTTGCAGACATCATCAGATCAAACACTTTTTCGGCACCCAGGGTCGCTTCAACCTACCAGTCACCTTTTACAGCAGCAGAAGCAGTACCACTACCCGTCAAGCTCCCAAACGTATCACATCGCTGGTGGTCATCCTCATGATGCGCTTGCTTCATCTCAGTCACCAGTTTCATCCAGGCAAGCCCGCTATCCCAGGGAAGAGGTTCGCCAAGAGGTTTACTCTCAAAAATATGGTAACTATCAGTTCAGCAGTACCCAGTGTCAACCTTCTGAGTCGCAGTCACTCACCCATTACCAGCAATCATGCCAAGGAAGTTCCGAATCACCACAAAGGTATTGGGATCCATCCCCTAGGTTGAAACAATCTCAGTGGACTATGGATAGGTATCAGCATCCTGTTCCTTATTCTTCTGAAAAGCAGAGCCCCAACAAACTTAGTGGCAAACCTCAAGCAGCCTCATATCCTCAAGAGAACTGGCATGAGATGCAGCTGATCCCAGTGGCAGGGGCAGCGATTCTTCCTGAGATACAAATGACAGAGTTGTTAAGTGAAAGCGACATCGCTGCCCCTTGGCTACCTA
Organism: Biomphalaria glabrata; assembly: GCF_947242115.1. NCBI lineage: Eukaryota > Metazoa > Mollusca > Gastropoda > Planorbidae > Biomphalaria > Biomphalaria glabrata. Next base: position 14,087,308 of record NC_074726.1, read on the forward strand.
ACACTCCAGACAATTTGTCACCCACCGTGCACATTGTCCAGAAACTGTCTCAAGCTACTGTAAGTGATAGCCAATGTGTGGATACTCATATAAATACGCCACCGGGGAACACCTCCCCAAAGACAACAAAGTCAATGATACTACAAGTCCCCGTTCAGGACAGGTCACCTTCACTAAGCCCAATGGCCGGACATAAGATGAAGCAGCTGTTCGTGTTTCCCGATGTGCATCAACTGGCACCAGCCAAACTTGGTTCTACCCTGGAGAGCGCAGTTCTGAACGTTTCAGTCCCTGGCGTGATAGAGAGTCAGAGAAGACGCTACGTGTCATCTGGAAGTAGTGGCGACTCATCCAATGCCGGAGACAACACAAAAGGTTCTAGCAGCGCTGGACCTGACGGAGGTCGACATAGATTTCTCAGTGGAGATACGGATGTAGACGACACCATAGTTGACTCTGAAACAGGCTCAAGTGTATTAGAGGACAGTGGCAGCAGCAGAGAACAAAGCCCCTTCCGCCCCGACACCAAGCCTGTTAGTCTAAGGTCTTCTCCGTCTAGGCGCGTTACCTCCCCATCAGACAGGAAAACTCTACACAGGCAGCAAGGTATTTTGGGAGAAGAAGAATTTGAATTCCTTCACCCAGATTCAGACAGAAGCTCCCAAGATGATAAGTTACAGCCTCCAAAGTTTAAAAGAAGGCTGCATGAGCGTTATGTCTCTAGCTTGAAAGACGAATCATCTGTTCACGGGGAAGGAAGCAGCGATGTGTTGGTATCCTATGATGTTTCAGGTGATCTCAAACCAACACTCAAGCTTGAGAGCGTGTCCAGTGACTTTGACGAGGAAGAGAGCTCCATGCCCAAAAGCCCTAGACGCTCTCTGGCTGATGAGAGTTATCGGGGAGACTCGCACGAACTGAGCGCAGATGAAGGTGACGTGTTTATGGAGCCTGCTAGGATATCGCAAAAGTCGAAACCGAGAAACCAGCAGCAGCCTTTGGATCTGTCTCGAGCCCCATTAGGCGTCTCGACATTCCATGGCATGTACAGGACTTCCTCATTGCCAGAATCTGACACGCCTACCAGCTCGCCTGGTCCCAAATCCCACTATTCTCCTTTGTTACGGTCCACACACAGACTGAATTTCTCTCCACACGGACTCATGTCCCCACAGTCGCCCCTGTGTTCAGTGCCAGAGGGAGGGAGGATTTTTAATTTCAACATGCCCAGTTCATATGAAGCCGCGGGAGCTCACTCGGACACTGATATCATTTCCCCTAGCCCCATGTCTCCAAGATTCTTTACCTTCCCCTCCATCAATCCTCCCCATTCGTCAACGCCTCTGCTGAACCCCATGTCGGAGGTGAACAGGCTGGCTGTTTCTCCTCGCGCACTGTATCCGACTTCCCCGATCCAGTTCTCCCTGAGATCAAAAACTGTGGCTCACGTCAAGTGGGAACACTATTCCAAACGGTCGTTCTCAGATTCGGATGTAGCCTATCAGTGCCCTGTGTGTGGTCAAGTGTTCCCGTCAAATGACAATTTGGCCAAGCACATGGCTAAACATCTGCCAACCGAGACTGTTCGATCGGCAGACAACAATAAAATCCACTACTGTAAAGTGTGCGACCGGTCATTTTCAAGGTCGGACATGCTGACTAGGCACATGAGACTTCATACTGGCCTCAAGCCATACGAGTGCATGGACTGCGGACAGGTTTTCAGCCGCTCGGACCATCTCAATACGCACAAACGCACTCACACGGGAGAGAAGCCGTACAGGTGCCCCCAGTGTCCGTATGCTGCCTGCAGGAGGGACATGATCACTCGCCACATGCGAACTCATTCAAAGCGCACGCCGAAGCGAGGCCGCTACCTCTCGGTCCCCGACGACGGGGCCGATGCGCGCAAGAGCTCTGTGTCCAGCACAGAGACCTCCGAGTCGCACGAGCTTTCCGTGGGCCTGAATTGCTCCTCTATCTCCAGTATAGAGAGCCTGGACCTGGAGATGGGACAGGGACGCAGGCGCCTGATGCAAGCGAGCGTGGAGTCGCTGCCTTCCACCGATGACCCCAGCAACGTGGCTCGGACATCGACCAGCAGCAAAGAGTCCGAGGATATAGAAGACTTCACGGCTGACTTCTCCCCTGCACATTGGTTAGCTGGCAGGAAAGCCGTCGATCCAACTAACAGTTCGGCATTCCTGGATCAGAAGAGCGCCACCCGGCACACCTCGGAGGAAGAAGCTGTTGTAGAAAAACATCCCCACGAAACACGGAGCCACGCCTCTAATCGACAGCATTGCCCAAAGACGTCGCCCTTTGCTGGGCAGGGGCCCCACTATATGATAAGCAGCACTGCCCATCAAGGCAACCCCACCAACCTTCCTCAGGAGTCTTCTTGATGTTCAAGTCCTGTTCTATTGACCTAGTGTAGAACTGTTGCCTCCCCTGTACATTGTATTTTCACTGACTTATGTCAGGTGTTCAAATCATCCACGTGATAGTCATGGCTTCTTCATGTACCACAAGAATAACAGTCATTCTATTAATGAGTTTTAATTAACCTATTTTTTTTTTAATTTTGATGTAACCACAGGGCAGTTCATTAGTTTACTGCTTTTTTAGTTTTGTTATCCTCACTGACCAATGGTCTGTGCTATATGGAATTAGTTAAATGTCTTCTCCTTACCCACACTATGTGCATAATATAGCAATCAGTCATTCTACACAAATTGTACACTAGTATTGTCATAATGATGTGAACAATGTTTTCCTCCACAGACACAATTTCAGACAATCAGTCTCAATTTGATTGTTGATATGTGTCTAATAGCTTAACAACTAATTGAACAAAAATTTTTTTTCTAAGGTAACATTGAGCACACTAATTGTAACCATGATAGTCTGTTGACAGTATAGTGTGTTTACAAATGTAACGTGTTCCAATCCTAATTTCTATTCACATGACTTGTTACGATCAGTGGATTCATATTATATATGTGTATGTTTCGATGAATGGTTGGGCTTGGTATAACGAGAATGTGGCCGAGGGCACTGATTATTAGGTTCAAGTCTGTCGGTTAAGTTTCACTCGACTAAATTGAGCTGATTCTCATTAATAATATAAATGTTTGGCTTCTCTGTTTATCCGGCACCAGTCACCGTTACCTTGTCAGTCACTGACATCTTGTCTGGCAATGACACATTGTCAGTCACTGACATCTTGTCTGGCAATGACACATTGTAAGTCACTGACACCTCGTCTATCATTGACGTTGAGAAGCAATGTGTATATCTTGTAGTAAGCTAAAACACTAGTAAAATATCTACTGACCAACAGCTAAGGTCATTTGACCTTTTTAACCAAGAGTCCAGACACAAATTGTTTAACTTTGTTACATTTAATCCGGTGATTATTATTTTATTTTTTGTATTTTGACCTTTTCCCAATCCTTGTTGTTTCTCATCACCCAGTCTGACTGGTGTTGACACTATAGCGTTAGCTGCCATCGATGACTCGATAAGAATATAAATTTTTGAATAAAAGATGCTGAGGTTCCTTCACAGTAGCAGCTGTCACAGCAAAATGCTTCATTTATGTCTGCTACGTCAGACCCCAGCCTAGTTCGTTTGGTTTATTGTTGTTGTGTTGTTTCCTACTAGTCGTTGTAGACCACGGCCTCTAGTAAAATGTCGACTTCCGCCTTGGTCCAACAAGCCTGGTAAGATGTGTGGCAATGTGTGGTGTGAAGGGATGATGCTAACATCTTCTCACGTATTTTGAGGACCATCAAGTGTGATGACATACGCTACGCCCTCTATCAGTGCCATGAATTGTAGAATTCTGCTTTGAGCTAACTGTGATTGTATGTTGTCTTCAAGTGTGATGTGTACATACAGCGTTAGAGGAGCTTTTGTTTTTCTTACAGCTTCTAAAAGACTTTCTCAACAAATCTACGTGTCTATTTTAGAATGGGGTAATTAAGCAATCAGCTAGAAAGTTTTACTGTTGTTCAATTTCATAAGTGTTCAGTATCCCTATTCATTATTAAGCTGAAAAAAAAATGTGTGTTTACTTTTAAAATGTCAAGCTTTATTATAGAAAGTTGTGCTATTAAAGAAATTGTATTAACTTTAGATTCAACTTTTGGTAAAAGATGGCAATAGGTTTGTCCATATATTAGGTTTTTTTTTTTTTTAATTGCATTAAATCCTAGTTCAATGTGATTTGGTTTTAAAGTCTGTGTAAAGTCAATGTGTCGATTGTATCCCAGGCCATGTTGAGCCAATGTGAACCTAGCCACTGTAAATATCTATTCCACTTACGTGTCACGTGTGTGCATGTTCTCGTCTGGGACTTAGTCTGACATCTCTGATGTATCTGGATTGTAGATTCCATCCTAGGGACCAACTAAAAAGAAACGGTAGTTAAAAACAAAAAATAACTATAAAATGATGACCAGATGTGGTCATCTTGAGTAGCAAGCACTGTCTTCAAATGTTTACACTTAGATAGTTTCATTTGTAAACAAATGTTGTTTTTTTTAATGCCACGTTGTAATGTATGTGCCTTTTTAGGATCACACGTGGGGGGGGGGGTGTTGATGTGAATGTCCCACATTGACCTGAGATGATGTGCTATTCGTAATCCATTTGGACCTTACCACTGGATATACTCTTTGTTGTTCTGTTTGGGTGTCAGCGCGGACCAACTTCAAAAGTCTTTATCTATCAGGGACCTGGTTTGGTTATTAACATACTTTTGATTGGCTTTGATAATGTCCAATAATAGTCCCATGTCTCTATTGTCCAGTGATGGTTGCTATAGAAATATACAATAAAATTAGAATATGTTCATTAAAGTTGTATTTTTTTAAACAGTGCTTCCGACACTAGATTTTAACAGCAACAAATGGCATGAACAGATGAAATAGAAACTGTAACGCCTGTATTTCGCAATATGTTATTGTGACATTCTCGTTTTTTTTTTAGGAGCTGGACATTGTCCGAGACATTAGTCTGGACCAATGTCAGTTTTCTTGGTCATACGATGTGTTTGATTAATCTAGGCTGTCAAGTAGGAAACATGAATCGGACACGGCTTTCTTTTCATGCGCTTCTGAATTCTTATAGGAAAATTTTTTGTTTGGAAATATTCCTTTCATTGTATTCTTGTGCACAATTACAAACAAGAGTCGACTAATACTAAGGGCTATTTACACGCCCAAGAAGAATACTTGTTTATTCGAAACCTATTATGACTTGAAAGTTGCTGCGCTCTTCTTTTTCAGAATAACAAAATTGTTTTTTGTGGGTGATAAGGTCACACTTGGAGATCACGGCTTCCTGTATTGTGTATATATTGTGTGCTGTTGTTAGACCCGGTGAAATATGCCCTGAAGAAACATGCTGACATTGTATTCTGTGGGCTACGTTGACATTCAACGAAAAACTGAAGTTTTTATATTAGGAAAACGCTAAATATGTCAATGCTGAACCTGGTCTGGTAATTTCAATGTGACGTCCGTGCGTAATTCATTGATCAGTGCTGTGAGAGAAAACTATATAAGAAGAAGAAAATGAAGATTCATAGAATTCTAATATTGATTGCTAAAATATGTAGCCTGTTTTGTCTACTTGAATAAGGCAGAAAGGTGTTATATACACATATTGTCAAATATATTGTTTTAGTTTTGTTTGTGATAATCTCGTGTGTTAGTTGTTATGAAACACAAACACACTGCCAGATTTGAATGTGCAAAAAAAAAACAACACACTTTGCTGTGATGTATGTACCAACATTTTTGACCTATTTTACTGAATTGTTGCTAGATCAAAACAAAAGTTGTAAGACATGAAGAACATTGTAGAATGTCAATTTAGCGTCTGATTTTCTATACACCTGACACACTTATCTGAGCTAACTCTTTTCGATTTTCTATTCAACTAGCGCAGAGACAGAGAGAAGTCAGTAGTTCATTGATCACGACTGATAGCAGAAAGAAACATGAAGAGACTATTCCCTATTATCAGAGATTTAAAGATCCACATGTAAATTTATCAATTCCGTAATTATTTTTTTTAAAGAGTGGTGCCAAATAGCCTCTATCTACTTCTTATCTATGAGCTAGGGAATTACTATGGTCCTTTTTTTTGTTTAAAATGTGTTGAGCCAGATTTTTTTTTTTCTTACTATATTATTAAGATTGTAGTCTTAAGCAAAATCAATATGACAACCTGTGATTTACAATTGGACACTACACTAATTGGAGTATATACTATATTGATACTGCATGGGGGCCCTGGCAGGGTCTTTGTTCACATGAATCTATGGAAGTGTTTGTTTTTATTAATGTTAAAACACTTGATTTTAAAACTGGTTTTTCCAAAATGAGTTTACTGCACTGAAATTTGTAACAAATTTTTTTTTTTTTACAAACACAGTGGGCCATAATGTTATACATAGATCTAGTATTTTAAGACCTGTGATACTATTTGAAGTACTGAATAGAAAGAATTTCTTTCCATGGGTCTTGGGCGTTAGGAGAGTTAACATTTGGTGGCTACTCAGAAAATGGAAGGAGATAAGAACCTGAGATGAACTCCGATTGGGAACAAAGCAGCAAGGACTAGTCCTCCCGTAGTACGCTAGCCAGAAACTAGGACGTACTGCGTCATAGCGAGACCAATAGTTATAGTAGGCCTCTACACTGACCTGCCACGTCGCAACCTGTGGGCAGTGGAGTCGCCACGTCGTACACCTGTGACGTGGCAACTAGCTATTGGTCTCCACTGGCCACAAGATGTGACGTTACAGTTCAGTGTTCAGGCCTTTTATGACGATTGGTCTCGCTCGTAGCCCCCCTACAAGTCGAGTGACTGTCCACACATGTCCCCCTTTAGCTCCCGGAGCTGGGGACACTTGTACAAGATATGCGGCTCTGTTTCGACGGTCTCTCCACTGTGACGGCATCGAGATTCTTAGTTCAGACGGAACCTGGCAATGTATGCCCCAACAGGACAGTGTTCCGGCTTACACAACGCAATGATTGTATGACCTCTTCAACCACCACTACGAATCGGGGTGACATATATACTGCCAGATACCACGGGCCCTTTCGAATTAAAAAAAACAAACTATTCAATGAGAACCAGACACGCTTAGTTATTTAATTGTACTAATAACATTGGTTCTATCAGTTAGCCAGATTTGTATTAATACTTATACTATCTTAGTTTTACTCCAAGCCGTGGCATTGTTTTTGCTCACCGGGCACCCGCTTATCAGATGTCATCCACTGAAATGATTTAGAATGTCATGCTTGCGCCAAGGACTAGCACTGTAACAGTGGCTCTGTCAAAGGTCAAGTTTCGCCCACCCACATGTCATTGAGAATTGGCAGGATATATGTTAGTAGTCTCCCCCTTATCCCCGGCCGGTCCCTCTCAGCCTCCCAACCAAAAGCATGTGCTAGCCTTTGAGAGTGATGCCCTGATGTTATTGTTAATGCCATCTCATTTGTTTCTGTCGGCTAAATGCTTTGACTTCGTGATCTTTTTGTTATATTGTTCTTATGAATTGTATATTACAATGACTGTTGGTGTTCTCTGTTGACCAGTTCATAGAATGGATTGATCCTAGGATTGACTTCTTTAGGTTCCAAGTGCCCATTATGTTGTCTAGCACATCAGTTGTTTTCAACACTTAGGTGGGCAGTAAACCACCTGGGTGGAACTAAGTTTTTTAATGTAAATAAAATGAAATAAATCCTGTTTACTGAGTACTTTAGTGTTCGTGTTTTTGTTTGTTTATGTCTGAGCCGTTCAGGTTCCAATCCCACCATTAACCAGAGAGAAGCCAAAAACTATGAAATATGATAGATTTCTTCAATTTAAACTACCTAAATAAAAAAAACAACATTTTCCACAGAAAATCTACCAGATTTCAAAGATGTAAAGAACAAATAATTATTCTAATTCTTTTCTAAATTGCATAATTCATTAGATTTTTATAAAAGTAGCTGAACTGGTAACGAAAGAGCTTTACTCAAGTACTTGGCCACCATCGACATCACTCAAACATTCCATTGACACTTACTGACACTCACTTAGTCTTATAGATCTAGTATCTTACAAGTTGGTCACGCTAATGACGTGCTCAGTGAAGAGGGATGAAGCTATTTCTTATCCAATTTTGGTAGGCTATTAAGTTGCTTGGAAAACGGTGATACTTTATTTAATTTACTTTACAAGGTCCACTATCAGTAAGTCTTTGACTTTGTTAGGTCCATTTAAAAAAAATGTTTTGAAATATTTATATTGACTATTTTAAGATGGAGGCGTGGGTGTTCAAAGTGTTCTACAGCTAGGGTTCTATTGAGCTGTCATTCTCCCTACATTGCTCTATGCCTCAGAAACATGAGCAGTATATAGAAAACATGCACACACAAAAATTGAACCACTTCCACGTGATCTGTCTAAAACATATACTGAATGTTAAATTGAACAAAAAAAAAATGCCCGGCACTTAATTCCTTCCATTAGTGCGCCTGCAAAACATCCACACAATCCTGATCCAGTCTCAGCTACGATAGGTATGTCACATCTGCAGAATGGAGGACCGCCGCATCCCTAAACAAGTCCTATATGGCCAATTAAGGGAAGCGCTAACAAGGAGAACAAAGAAAACGCTTCAAGTACACCTTCAAAGATTCTCTGAAAGCCTTCAGCGCTGACCCAGACATCTGGGAGACGGAAACACATGATAGAGCATCAGAGCGTCGCGCTGTGAAAACTGGCGCACAAATTGCAGAGGACAAGAGGACAGACCTGGTAGAAGAACAGCGTCAGAGACAAAAGCAAGGCCAATGACTCAAGCTCCAGCTGGAATAACCTGCCCAGTGTGCAGCCGAACATTCCGGACTCACATAGGTCTCACCAGCCACACGAGGAGGCACAAAACCCCATTGCAAAGCTCTCAGCCCCCTGGATGACAAAAATGGTCATTATTGAACCACGATAGATGAACTATCAATATATATATATATATATATATATATATATATATATATATATATATATATATATATATATACATATATCATGGGCGGCGGGTAGGGGGGTGGGGGGTTTGGGTTTCAAACCCCCCCACCCCCGAAATGATATCCTCTCCAGGGGGGGGGGAGAGACAGACTTTTGTGACTGATTTTTTGCTTTCATTTTGTTTATTTTAGGTAAGATTTTAATGCTAAACCATCACTTGCCCCCAGCGCAGCCTAGGGGGGTTTGATTTTAAAACCCCTACCAGGGGGTTTTGAGTTTAAAACCCCCTACCAGGGGATTGTGCAATTAAATCCCCCTCTTCGATAAAACAAAACAATAAAATACAAACGACAATCCCCAAATTCCAAGAGCACAGTAAAGGAAGATTTTGATTTTAAAACCCCTGCAAAATTTACGATAAACCCCCTCTTCAATATGAAAAAAAAAGCAAATTATGCACTCAAAATGTTATGAGCGTAGCTAAACGGGTTTAGACTCAGTATTAAGTTTAAACTCCCCTCCAGTGGAGTTTGAAGCTAAAAAATACATCTTCAATATAAAAAAATTTTAAAAAGCCATTTACACACGCTAAAATCTATGAGCGTAGACAAAGGGGTTTTGAGTTTAAACCCCCCGCCATCGGAATTTGAAGCTTAAAAATACATATTCAATGTAAAAAAAAAAAATCAAATTACGCACTGAAAATGCTATGAGCGTTGCCAAAAGAGGTTTTGAGTTTAAATCCCTCTTCAGAAGGGTTTCATGCTAAAAAATACCTTTTTAATATAAAAAAAGCAAATTATACACTAAAATTATTTGAGCGTAGCCAAGCCAATGGGGGGTTTTGAGTTTAAACTCCTCTCCTCCAGATGGTTTTAAGTTAAAAATCCCCCTATAGAGCATTTTGAGGTGGAAAACCTCTATCTTCAATATTATTCTAACGCAAACTACAATTACCAAATTCTATGATCGTAGCTAAATGGGGTTTTGAATTAAAAAAAAACAACAAAGTAAGTCCTGAGATGTTTTAGTTTAAAACCCCCAACAGATGATTTTGACGATAAAACATCCCTTTTCGAAAAAAAAATCTAAAGCAAACTACAGTCACCTAATTCCAAGAGCGTATTCAAGAGAGGTTACACATTTCTACCAGTGGCGGGGCTCCATTAATAAAGTGCAGTGAATAGTCATCAGCTGAAATTGAAAAACACTAAATGTGGCTCAACAAAGATGGCTCAGACAGATTTTAGGAGTCAGTTATAGAGATCGGGCATAAATCAAGGAAATCCTATGCCGAACTGGGAGTCGACCCCTTAGTAAGATTGTGACAGAGCGTCGCATGAGGTTTGCGGGACATGTTCTCCGACAAAATGAATTACGCATAATAAGAAATGGGATGACATCCTAGTACAACTTGGCGCCACACTTTCATGGGGAAGAGGCTTCAGACATTACCAGTGACAGATTTTTGTGGAAACAGCTTGACGACAAATGCGCTGAACGTTGCGGGAGGGTTAAAGTCAGTAAGAATAGCACACTAGGTTTGAAATAAGACTTTTAATAGCAGGAAAATGCATTGTAGATACCTCAGAATATGCACTTTGTTGCCATTCAATACCAGAAATAGTGCTTTTGGCGGCGGGGGGGGGGAGCTCCTAGCGCTCCCCCAGACGCCTTGTTAGCAATGGCTGGGAGGCAACAATTTTTCCACTAGCTACAGGAAGAACCTATTCTAGGGCACAATAAACGTCTTCCGAAAGATTGAAGGTCAGAATGTAATAAAGATTATGTACACACACACACACATACATACATACAAATATTTTGTTTTCGCGGGGGGGGGGGGGGAAGAAAAAAAATCCCCCCCTAACCCCCCCCCTCCCCCCAGAAAAAAAATCCTGGCTACGCCCATGATGTATATATATCGAAAGCAGAAACACACAGGACGTAATTGTCTTCTCTTTTGAAGTAACGTCTGTATTCTATTACGTAACTGCGATTTCAGAATATAGCCTAATTGATCCTATATGATCCTATATCTATCTATCTATCTATCTATCTATCTATCTATCTATCTATCTATCTATCTATCTATCTATCTATCTATCTATCTATCTATCTATCTATCTTTCTGCCTGTCTGTCTACCTATCTATCTATCTATCTATCTATCTATCTTTTTATCTATCTATCTATCTATCTATCTATCTATCTATCTATCTATCTATCTGTCTGTTTATCTATCTATCTATCTATCTATCTATCTATCTATCTATCTATCTATCTATCTATCTATCTATCTATCTATCTATCTATCTATCTATCTACCTATCTATCTATCTATCTATCTATCTTTCTGCCTGTCTGTCTGTCTATCAGTCTATCTTTCTATCTATTTATCTATCTTTCTATCTATTTATCTATCTTTCTGCCTATCTATCTATCTATCTATCTATCTATCTATCTATCTATCTATCTATCTATCTATCTTTCTGCCTGTCTATCTATCTATCTATCTATCTATCTATCTATCTATCTATCTATCAATCTATCTATCTATTTATCTATCTTTCTGCCTGTCTATCTATCTATCTATCTATCTATCTATCTATCTATCTATCTATCTATCTATCTATCATTTTTAATCCATCACGTAACCTATTTGATCTCATATGAGAAATGTCTGTCGGTTGGTATGTGTAGCTGAGAGGGAGATTGTCCAATGAATTCCGTCCACTTCACCTTCTCCCCAGCCTTGAGGAGGGGCTGAACACTTCCCGCCCCCGCACTCCCTTGTTATTCAAGCCAATATTACAACTGGACCAATGACGTCAGCAGTGGACTGACCGTTAGAAATCAATGACATGGCTTTGTTGGAATGGGCCATACGAGGTCAGTGGAGGTGTTTGGCATTGAAAGAATATCATGGAAGTAACGTATAGGATTTTAAATTTTAAATATAAAGCTTTACGAGTGAAAGTAGTGTTTAGAGCTCTAATACATGAGCCACATAGTAATACACTGCCCCCACATCCACACACACCGATAAGTTTCTTTTTTTTTAAAGAAGCTATTTACCATATGTGTCCTTAGGCCGACTGAGTGAATTACAAACGGAACTAGCAATGAATTAATGAGCTAGAAATATGCAGAATTCTGGGGGGGGATGAGGACGAGGATGAACTTACCGTAGCTTGTAACTTACTGATTTAGATCTCCCTACACCATAGAAATAGGTCTACAGCAGGGGTGGGCAACCTTCTTGTATCGAGGGCCGCATTAAAAAAGTTTTGGGAATGGGGGGCCGCATATATATATATATATATATATATATATATATATATATACAACTTAGAAAATATCTGTGTATAATGTCTTTTAATTCAATATTTATACTGTATTATACATTCTTTTTTTTTCACACTCCTGATTGAGGAATTACAACAAGAGTTAGCAATTTCTGAAACCAATTTTACGTTTTTTTAAATAAAATTTTGCCATTGTCTTTTTACATCACAATCTTTAACCCCTAATGTACAGTTGTACTTAATGTGAAGTATTTAACTGTTTAGACTCGTTCGTAATGTTCCGGAACTGTGGAATAAGTATACTTGTTGTTACATTTGTAACTGCTGTCAAATTACAGTCAGTCAACATCAACATTTGAATACACTTCTTTAGTTTCCAAAAAGAAATTGTGTTCACAAATGTATGTTTACCAAAATAATGTGATAAGTTTAGCAGCAAAGTTTTTAAAGTGTGTAAATACAGCTTCTGGCATTCATAAAGCTCCGGTGGAAGAACTGACAGGAACTTCTCTTTCAGGTCAAAATTTGCATGGAGTTATGTTCTTTGGAGCTGAATCAATATCTGCGCTAAGTGGTGGGCTGATTGTATTGAAAACTGGTTCTTGGCGTCTTACAATTTGCTTTTATCAATTCCATAATTAATTAAGGAATTCAAAATAAGTCTTAGTTTGGTTTCACTGGAGAAATTGGAAAGCCTTGTTTGAAAACATTTAACATGCACTTACATTGCAAGTAACTCATTGCAATGGCTGCCTTGAAAAACACGAACTCTGTCTTCATCAGAAATATTAGTAACAAAGTCACAGTCAATGTCCTTCAAGGTACATAAAAATTTCTTACTATAGATTTTATATTCTTCTTATTACATTGCCCATGCTAAGTCAACGGATAAATCGGAATCTTTTGTTTCTTAATCTTCAAGTATTTATAAGAGCTGCCTGTGATTGAGACCCCTATGTAGCTCTGATAACTTTGATCACCGTGATATTTGGGTCAATAATGTGTTAAAATATGCAGCTTTGTGTAAACTTTCCTGTTTAGAGTTTATGGTTGGGATATTCTTAAAACAACAACAACAAACAAAAAACTGTCTTTCTCAGTCAAAGATCGAGCTCCATGCTTGCCATCTTGTTCCAAAGAATACCCAAAACTCAACACAGTTCTTCATAGCATTGAATAAATACTGGCCTGAGATTTTGACTGAGTGTACAGAAGTATAGTCAATTAGCTTAATCTTCTTTTACTTTAACACTCCGGCGGGCCGCATATGGCCCGCGGGTCGTAATTTGCCCACCCCTGGTCTACAGCAATGTCCGCAGCATCTATCAAGCTTGTGTACATTGACCTGAGATCGTCCCTGAAGGTGTTTGGACAGGAAGACTGTTGGCGTTTTCCAGATTTCGATCTCCATGGCATTGCTATCTATAGGGTGCGCGAGTTCTTCTGTCGGAAAGGGGGTGTGGACTTGATCTCCAAATGGGCCCTGGGATTACCATTAAAAATACACGTCAGCGTCCGTTAATATTTTTTTGTCTAACAGAAGAATAGAAAGGGCGGCCCCAGTGATGGATTTCGGTAGGTATCTTGCGTATTTAGTACTCAAAAGAACACGACAATAAGCGGGTACGATGATTTATCTTGAAATATGGTTACCTGGTCGTGCGGTATACGCGTTGGAAGGGTGTTCTGTCGTCTCGATGGTCTCGGGTTCATAGCCTGCCCGCTGCCATCCCCCGTCCTCCTGCGGAAGGTTTGGACTAGGAAGTAGATTATCTTTAACTCAGAAGGAACATTCGACAATCATTTGACAAATAAATAAAATATCAAAAATAAAAAAACCCCACAAAAATGCACAAGTTGTTTGCTAATCACATATTATTAGTATTTTACCTTCAGGAACAATTCCGGGGAAATGCTAGAAGACATGTAGGCTAATAGGCTTTATGCACATTAAAAACCAATCAACTATTAGTGAAGCTGCCTCAAGATTTATATCTATAACACATTTTATTTTTGTATCCCACCAAATTTTGGAAAGAAGTCTTTTAAGATCATCGTGACAAGAGCAGAGGTTTGATTGGAAGAAATGGTGGCTGAGCTAAACTCCCTCTTAACAGTGTCAACAACAAAACGAATTAAGTTGATGTGCCCGCCCTGTCTCTAAGATTACAGGAAGTAACTCCTGTAGAAAATCTACTGATCTAGTCACTAGTGACTGAGCTAGTTTCTATTACTTATGAAAGCCTAAATTCAAAGATTGAAATCAGGTACACTCAATGACTGAGTGTGCTTGGTGAAAAAAGCTTGTTCTTTTGCAGAAAAAAAAGAACTTACAATTCTTGATTTCTTGCGCCCTTCTTTTCAACACATCTGTTTGTTTTCTAAAACAACTTGAAGCATCAGAACCCTAAATAAATAACTTAATCTTACAACAGTTGAGGAGTAAATCTTTCTTCCGCAGACTTAATAGAACAGCTGCTATATTAAGAGCAAATTCAGTGACCAATTAGGATTATTGTTTGAAAAAAAAAATCTAAAAAATTTTTTTAATAGTGATTGTGAAGGATCCCAAAGCTTTCAATGCTAACTCTGCAAAGATGGTCTGAAGGAAGAAAATCTGCATTCTTTCAAAATGTGATAAAATATTTCCAGTGTCTGCATAGCTTATAAAAAAAATTGCCTATAAACAAAACTTCTTTGATAGAATTGGAATTCAATGATCCAGCCAGACGAACCATTTCATATGCTTTCAATTTACTTCTAACAAAAATTCACCTTCTTTTGAATGAATTCTCTGTATGGATTAGATGAGGCATTATGATTTCATCATCATTGCCAGGTGCACCGCTGATACTGACAAACAACTGCAACATTCTGACATATTCCAGACCAATCTTAGACAAAAACTAAACGTGGAAATATTTTAAAAACAAAAGACAGAATGTCGTATAACTTTATGCTGTCTTCATTTTCTGGATTATCTGCCCATTTTGAGAGGATGTTATCTCTTTGGTGAAGATATTTACAAAAATACATAGTTACACCTAAAAGTACACATTCTAGGTTTGAAAATACACATTTCCATTTTGGGATTTAGACATCTCTGTAATGAACACAAGGCTGGACATCTTATAAATTACAGACGTTCCTTAAAAAAATACTTTATGTGTTCATCTATGAATGTATAGTAACAGTGGAACTATAAATTGACTAATACGATACTAGCCTTTAGCATCGGGAAATTCTTGAATGATTGATAAGTACAGAGTTCGTAATAGATTCATCCGAATATGTTTACACTCTAGTGATTCCTTCGGGGGACAAATTATAAAATTTAAGGAGTCGCTTAAGACATTCAGAAAAAAAAATTGTTTTGTTTAAAAAAACAACAATATGTTATTGTACATATTTTTTAATTGTTAGTAAATTTATTTTAAGTCTATAATTTTCATTCAAACATTTTTTTTGCAGACAACTGAATCAGAGTGATTTCAAACAATCTAATAGACACAGTATAGATATATTTAACTGTTTGTTCATCAAACGAAAGTGGCGTAAATGAATATTACGCTATGACAATGCGAAGTCATTAAATAAATAAATAAATATATATATATATATATATATATATATATATAATTTAATTAGTTATATCCGTTTATTAAAAGTAATACGCCATCATTTTATAGCACTTTTTAAGGAACAAGCCATGAAAATGGACCTCGAACAAAAGAAGAGACCATTGTTACTGTCACGGGTGAAAGTAGTTCAATAGTTAGAACAGGAACTGAAAAACAAGATACGTCATTTGTAAATAAGTTCTGCAATCAAATCTATGGAGTCAAACAAAACAGAACGTCATTTTGATATCAAACATCCGAGCTTTTCAAAGACATACAATATTTAGGCGTAAAGCTGATTTCCTCAAGAAAGACAGACTTTACTGGGAAATCATTTGGTTGTTGTGAGAATTGCTTTTGAAACCAACCTTTGAAGCCAAATACATTGTCCGAGTTCTTATTAGAGCCGAATTAGCTTGAGGTACAAAGTAAATTGCTATATCCTTATCTGATGAGACAGGGGGATTGTAAAGACAAGTTCCTCTTTTACAAACCTGTTGACATAAATATTAGGCTAGATCAGAGGCGCTTTATAATGGTGTGTGTTTATAGCATAGATTATATATATATACAGGACTACCAACTGTGCGCACCACACCTATATTATTCAATTAAATAAGTCCCGTACACCGAGGCGTCCTTGGTTGCAGGGTAGTGTTAGAAGAATGACTTCCGGTGAATTAGTTTGCTATCATAGACATAAATAAATATAGACTGGAAGTAGGAAGTTATTTTTATTTGGGGGAAGTCAAATATGTTTTATGTACTATATCTATGTGAAAAAAAAAATGGCGGCAATTGAGCTATAAATTCTAGGACTAACATTTCAGCCAATATATAATTATGATCTTTAGTTTTGAAAAATACAAAACTGCCATATTCCCAATATTTTGCCTTTGTTTCATAAACATAGACATAGGCAAATATATATAGGCTAGGTTTGTGATGTGGATCTATGTTTGTTGACATGGCTTAATTCTTTATTAATGTATGGCGGTCGTCTTATCGATTCAAATTGTTAGAATTAGTTTTTAGTCAAAAAAGTCAAAGAAAATGAACAGAACGTGCTCTAATGTTCGTAGTACGATAGGCCAAGGATAAATTCTAAAGGTTGAAAAAAAATTGAATATTATACACAGTAACTTTCAGTTTCAGTAAGTCAGAATAATTCAGTATCACTGTGACTGACTAATTTAATATTGTTACGTATTTCTGAATCTTCTGGCTAGATGTATTAGTTGGCACACAAATAAAAACACAGCAAAGAACTTGACGACTAAACTTTCAGTTTCATATAACTTTAATGACTATTAACTCTAACAATTCGTTACTGTAACATGTAGCGTAGAAGACTGTACAATATCTGTCAGTTTACAGTTAGCTATACTTCGTTGCAATTCATCACTTCAATTCGTTGCAATTCATCTCTTCTCAACTTTCCTCGAGCCGTATTCCACAGAACAGACCAACGACACACTTCCCAGTGTCGCTCCAGGTCTCCCAAAGCTGAACCAAGTCGTACTCAAGTCTACCGAATCAGAGCCGCACACGTCTTACATCGACTGTATCGACTGTAACGGCTCAAGTCCACTGTAATTCGCTGTATAGACTTTAACGACAGTAGTCCACTCCAGTTAACTCTACCCTAGTTAACTTGCATCGAGTCGTACACATTTCTCTTCCACAGAGCCGCACACGTCTTACATCGTCTGTATCGACTGTAACGGCTCACTCACGACTCCATACGACTGACTTTCACATTAACTCTCTGGCTTATATAGAGTGCCTAATCGCTTGTCCAAAGTTGCACAAACACGGCTAGTATCCTCTGGAATAACACTTGAGGAAACGTCACATCCTGTCTTTGTTTATACATGTAGATTCCAGAAAACATCGGCTGCAGTGTCATCTTGCCGGGGTCACAAGTTGTGACCTCTATCTGTCACTGGACATTGCTAGTACCTTTTGGAATAACATGTAAGGACACGTCACATCCTGTCTCTGTTAATACATGTACATTCCAGGGAACACCCGCTGCTGTGTTATCTCGTCGGGGTCACACGTTAACCTCCTCCTGTCACTGGTCATTTGTAACAATATTGATAGAATCTAAATCAAATAAATATGACTAATATTTGTAATAACTAGGTCTAATACTTTTCATACTTTTTACTACTAACTATTAAACTAGTCAGTCTATCATCTATGCATGCAGACTATAGACTAGATCTAGTATAAGAATAGATTATAGATCTAGTGACAATCTAGTCTAGATTATTTATATACTAACTATAGACTAGACTATACAGATTACAATTATAGTTTATAGTATAGACTATAGTATAGTAGTATAGTACTAGTAGTAAGCAGTATTTTTTTACTATAGTATTTATATAGACTAGATCTAAATCTAGTAATTAAAACTATTTATAATTATTTTAATTATGTAAATTTAATAGTAAAAAAAACATGGCATCTATTAACGGATGTTCAGCAGAAGACCCAAATATGCTAAAATGAAAAAAATTTATAACAAAAGATAATCAGAATGCTCGCCTGACATAGATTTGGTAGGCACGATTAGAGATATAATAATACAGAAGGGGTTCTATCAATTATATAGGTTATGGCTGAAAAAACAAACAAACTATAAATACTTTTAATTTTACACTGCTCAAAACTGCTGTATAACTCATACAAACTTATCTTTTCCCAAATGTTTCCCATAATAATTTTTACTTTATCGTCCAGTCTATATATATATATATGTCTATGTTTGCTATATAAAGAAACCATCACTAAAGATAAACACTACATTCAAAATATTTCTTATTTTGGTAACAGTGCTATAGACATAGCCAGATTTTTATAACAACAAAATCTGTTTACCAACTTTAAAAAAGTGCATTTACATAGAAAGTGTTCTAATTAGTTTATATATATATATATATATATATATATATATATATATATATATATATATATATATATATATATTATAAAGTAGAATGTGTGGTGTATGTATGTATGTATGTATGGATGTATGTTACTTATAGACATCAAAACCGCTTGACCAATCTTGATAAAACTAGGCAGGAATGTTCCTTGGGTACCAACTTAGACCGTAGTGTATGTATTGTAGCCCTAAAACAAACTTAAGACCCTCAAAAAAAATAAAGTTGTCCGACTCTATTACAGCTATAGTATTTTATGGATCTAGGCCATGTCTACAATGTTGACATTAGAAAAGATAGAAAGGATTTAGACCTAGATCTAATTTTAAGAAATACACTTTGCGCAGATAGTTTTTTACTTTGACACATGAAAATACAAAAGAAGATCTATTGATTTCATTATAGAATAAAATTAACCTTCAATTTTGTGTTTCAGAAGCATTTTTTACATAAATTAGTTCCCGATATCTGTGATTACAGATTTCCTGACGAACATTCTTTCATTAAACAATACCGTAATGAATCACGTACTAAAAATTAATTCGTTTAATTGTTTACTTTATAATCCCATCCCTAGATCTAAAACTCTAAATCAACTCTAAGATGATAAAACTTCTCTTCGCACAGATAGTTTTATACTTTAACACATAAACATATTAATTAAAGTCCATTCATTTCATATTTTGATCAAATTAACATTCAAATTTGGTTTTCTAAAGCTAC
This sequence comes from Biomphalaria glabrata, assembly GCF_947242115.1. Taxonomy (NCBI): domain Eukaryota; kingdom Metazoa; phylum Mollusca; class Gastropoda; family Planorbidae; genus Biomphalaria; species Biomphalaria glabrata. The sequence continues at coordinate 14,106,957 of NC_074726.1, forward strand.
ATTCATTTACGAAAGCTGCGAAGCCGAGTTGAGATAGGCCTAGATCTATATTCATTTATGAATCGCGTACTAAAAATTATTTCGTTTAATTGTTCACTTTATAATCCCATTCATTTAACAAAGCTATAGCTCTTTTCGTTTTTAATAGATAAGAATGTATCGACTTTGGGTAAACCATTTTCGCAAAACTAATTTTATTTTCGTAGCGAAAGAGAAATAACGTGAAAGGATCATTAGCTACGTTTAACATACATCTAAATCCAATCCACTAGATTATTCAAAAGCAAATGTTTTAATTTTTAAGAAAATGGATTTAAGCCTATTAGCATTAAAATTTTCTTTTTCTAAAGCATTTTTAATATATTCGTTCGCTGTTCGCTAAAGCTGCGTAGCCGTGTTGAGATAGCCTATATTCATTCATAAAAAAAGGTCACGCATGCGCAACACAGAATGAACTCTAAAAAAGCCTCTAGATTAGTGTAGATTTAGATATATGTCTACGTAAAGATCTACTTTATACTGTAACACATGAACATACAAAATGAAGTCTATTCGTCTCAAATTTTAATGAAATATATTTAGGCCTACAAGCAAATGTTTTAATTTGAACAAATGGATTTAAGCCTATTAGCTTTTCTGATTTGATAGTTTCATTCACACTATTTTTACATTGACACATTCGCTTTACTTATTACATTATTATTTCGTTTATTTGTTTACAAAACACTCTCAGTGACTATATCGAAAGTAATGCGCAAATAAAGACCCGCGGGTCGCGGGTAACATATGTCTAGTATATTATAAAGTAGAATGTGAGGGGTATGTATGTATGTATGTATGTATGGATGTATGTTACTTATAGACATCAAAACCGCTTGACCAATCTTGATAAAACTAGGCAGGAATGTTCCTTGGGTACCAACTTAGACCGTAGTGTATGTATTGTAGCCCTAAAACAAACTTAAGACCCTCAAAAAAAATAAAGTTGTCCGACTCTATTACAGCTATAGTATTTTATGGATCTAGGCCATGTCTACAATGTTGACATGAGAAAAGATAGAAAGGATTTAGACCTAGATCTAATTTTAAGAAATACACTTTGCGCAGATAGTTTTTTACTTTGACACATGAAAAGACAAAAGAAGATCCATTGATTTCATTATATAATAAAATTAACCTTCAATTTTGTGTTTCAACAGCATTTTTTACATTAATTAGTTCCTTATATCTGTGATTACAGATTTCCTGACGAACATTCTTTCATTAGACAATTCCGTAATGAATCGCGTACTATATATTAATTTGTTTAATTGTTTACTTTATAATCCCATCCCTAGATCTAAAACTCTAATTCAACTCTAAGATGATAAAACTTCTCTTCGCACAGATAGTTTTATACTTTAACACATAAACATATGATTTAAAGTCCATTCATTTCATATTTTGATCAAATAAACATTCAAATTTGGTTTTCTAAAGCTACATTCGTTTACGAAAGCTGCGAAGCCGAGTTAAAGGCCTAGATCTATATTCATTCATGATTCGCGTACTAAAAATTATTTCGTTTTATTGTTACTTTATAATCCCATCCCTAGATCTAAAACACTAATTCAACACTAAGATGATAAAACTTCTCTTCGCACAGATAGTCTTATACTTTAACATATAAATATATTAATTAAAGTCCATTCATTTCATATTTTGATCAAATAAACATTCAAAATTGGTTTTCTAAAAATACATTCGTCTACGAAAGCTGCGAAGCCGAGTTGAGATAGGCCTAGATCTATATTCATTCATGAATCGCGTACTAAAAATTATTTCGTTTAATTGTTCACTTTATAATCCCATTTATTTAACAAAGCTATCGCTCTTTTCGTTTTTAATAGATAAGAATGTATCGACTTTGGGTAAACCATTTTCGCAAAACTAATTTTATTTTCGTAGCGAAACTGAAATAACGTGAAAGGATCATTAGCTACGTTTAACATACATCTAAATCCAATCCACTAGATTATTCAAAAGAAATGTTTTAATTTTAAAAAAAATGGATTTAATCCTATTAGCTATTTTGATTTGATAGCATTATTCACACTATTTTTACATTGACACATTCGCTTTACTTATTACATTATTATTTCGTTTAATTGCTTACAAAACACTCTCAGTGACTATATCGAAAGTAATGCGCAAATAAAGACCCGCGGGTCGCGGGTAACATATTTCTAGTATATTATAAAGTAGAATGTGAGGGGTATGTATGTATGTATGTATGTATGTATGGATGTATGTTACTTATAGACACCAAAACCGCTTGACCAATCTTGATAAAACTAGGCAGGAATGTTCCTTGGGTACCAACTTAGACCGTAGTGTATGTATTGTAGCCCTAAAACAAACTTAAGACCCTCAAAAAAAATAAAGTTGTCCGACTCTATGACAGCTATAGTATTTTATGGATCTAGGCCATGTCTACAATGTTGACATTAGAAAAGATAGAAAGGATTTAGACCTAGATCTAATTTTAAGAAATACACTTTGCGCAGATAGTTTTTTACTTTGACACATGAAAATACAAAAGAAGATCCATTGATTTCATTATAGAATAAATTTAACCTTCAATTTTGTGTTTCAACAACATTTTTTACATAAATTAGTTCCTGATATCTGTGATTACAGATTTCCTGACGAACATTCTTTCATTAAACAATACCGTAATGAATCGCGTACTAAAAATTAATTCGTTTAATTGTTTACTTTATAATCCCATCCATGGTTTCAAAGGTTGTCATGGCCAGGGGTGTCAATGGGGTTAAGCTCCCATTGTCTATAAAGTACCCCTAATGGCATGCGTCTCAAATAGCCTCTGACAACTAAGTCCAGCACCTGGCCTGCTCGTGTGGCTTAGATATTAAGCCCGGCGAAACTGCTCTTACTAACAGGTGAAGGGGTGAAGGCGGATACCTGGCGCCACAAAACCGGGAGCTTCGGGCAGATGGAGCTCGTCAGCCTAGTAAGGCAGTTCATCTAGGAGAGGGGTACTCTGACTTCAAACCCCCGCTGCCTTGCGGTACTGAGGCTTCAGGAGACAACCTCGAGGAGAAATCAGGAGTGAAGCCCCTTAGGCGTTGGGAGTATCAGCTATGAAATTCCCTCCTGCAGCTTCTGCAACTGAGTTGGTGGCAAATGTAATGCGATGCGTTCCTTTGGATCACATCAGCAAGGTCGAGAGAGGGATCATGACGCATGGGCCACATATGACCCCTTTATCCAAGGCCCAGGAATGCGCCCCGGAGAGGAAACTCTGGTGCTGCTGCAAAGCGGCTAAAACAACACGGGAGACAACAGTTACGGGTTATAAGTCCAACTTGATTGGCGTAATGTATGGATGCCACGGGTTGTCTCTGACGGTGGGAGAGGTCTTCGCGCCTCACTGATCAGCTACCGCCCGCCTCAACCTGGGCAGCCCCCAGTCAGTTAGGTGCTGATCCGCCACAGCCTGCCTGCTCTAATGGGTGCTTAGAGCTTAGTTTAAAACGACAAGTAGGCTGGAAACTTGCACCAAGCAACAAAAGAAGAAAAATTAAACTGAAAAAGAAAATCCCTGTCATGCGACTGGCCACTTGGAATGTCAGGACAATGTGTCCTGGTCTCACTGATGATCTAAGGCAGATCGACGATGCAAGGAAGACGGCAGTTATAAACAACGAGCTAAAAAGGCTACATATTGACATTGCAGCCCTGCAAGAAACCCGACTGGCCGAAAACGGCATGCTCCGCGAGACTGACTACACTTTCTTTTGGAAAGGGAAAGCACAGGATGGGACTCGAATACATGGTGTGGGCTTTGCTGTCAAGAACAGTCTTCTTCCCATGATAGTCCCTCCAGTTGGTGGCTCGGAACGGCTACTAAGCATAAGTATGATGACAGCATCTGGAAAAGTCACTCTAATTAGTGCCTATGCCCCCACACTATGCTCGCCTCAGGAGGACAAAGACAAGTTCTATGAAGACCTCAAAGAAGCCATTGCAAACATTCCTCAAAAAGAACATATGATCCTTCTAGGTGACTTCAATGCCAGAGTAGGATCAGATCACACTACCTGGCCAGACTGTCTTGGGCTTTTTGGAATCGGAAAGATGAATGAGAACGGACAAAGACTGCTTGAATTCTGCACATACCATAAGCTCTGCATTACCAACACATACTTCAGAACAAAACCACAGCACTGTGTCTCATGGAGGCACCCTAGGTCTGGGCACTGGCACCAGCTGGATATGATACTGACACGAAAAAAGGACATTGGAAATATACTGCTGACACGTAGCTACCAAAGCGCGGATTGTGATACTGATCATACTTTAGTGTCATGCCGGACAAGACTGCTGCCAACTAAGATCCACACTTCACAGGGAAAAAGAAAATCACGCCTGAATACTACTAGCACAAAAAATCCTGATCTTTGCACCGAATTTGAGAACAAATTAGAGGAAGCTTTTAAAAACTTCTCTGTGACTGAGGTAGAAAAAAGCTGGACGTTTATGCGTGATACAATCTACCAAACATCATCACTGGTCTTTGGAAACAAAACCAAGAAAAGCGAAGACTGGTTTGAAGCTAGTCTACCAGAAATGGAAACTGCCACTTTGAACAAGAGAGCAGCCATGCTAATCTACAAGAAGGATCCCACCCCAAGCAACTTAAAAAGGCTCAGAGCTGCACGTAACAATGCCCAAAGAGTAGCGAGACAATGTGCTAACAAATACTGGCAGGAGCTATGCGAAGATATTCAATCTTGTGCCGACTGTGGTAACATAAGAGGACTATATGAGGGCATGAGAAAAGCCTTTGGACCTCACACCAGCAAGTGTGCTCCGCTCAAGTCAAAAGATGGCTCAATCATCAACGATCGTGCGCTGCAAATGGAACGATGGGTAGAACACTATGCAGAACTCTACCAGATTGAAAACGCCATCTCACCAAATGCTGTTTCCAATTTCCCATCACTTCCAGTTTTGACGGAATTAGACGAAACGCCCTCAGTAAAGGAGCTGAGCATTGCCATTGACATGCTTGCACATGGGAAAACACCCGGAGGAGATGGCATTCCTGCTGAAGTAATTCAGGCTGGAAAACATGCTCTAATCAAACCACTCCATGAACTGCTAAGCTTGTGCTGGGAACAAGGAATGGTCCCCCAGGAATTGAAAGACTCCAACATTGTTACAATTTATAAAAATAAAGGCGACCGCTCTGATTGTAACAATTACAGAGGCATCTCACTGCTTAGCATAGTCGGAAAGGCTTTTGCTAGAGTGTTACTAAAGCGATTACAGATCCTGGCAGATCGTGTTTATCCAGAGTCCCAGTGTGGCTTTAGGGCAGGAAGATCTACAACAGATATGATTTTCTCTCTGCGGCAGCTACAGGAGAAGAGCAGAGAACAAAAGCAGCCCCTCTTCATAGCTTTTATTGATTTGACCAAGGCCTTTGACCTTGTTAGCAGAAGCGGTCTGTTTGCTGTACTAGAGAGAATCGGCTGTCCAAATAAGTTAAGAAAACTAGTGTCAGCTTTTCACGAAAATATGCAGGGCACCGTTCAGTTTGAAAGTTCTTCCTCCAGGCCATTCTCCATTAAGAGCGGTGTAAAACAAGGATGTGTACTGGCCCCTACACTATTTGGCATCTTCTTCTCAGTCGTACTATCCAGTGCTTTTAAATCCCTGGAAGACGGAATATACATCCATAGCAGATCTGATGGAAGGCTCTTTAACCTGGCACGTCTTAAAGCCAAAACGAAAAGGCGTCGTATCTTGATAAGGGAGCTGCTGTTTGCCGATGACGCGGCACTCGTATCTCACTCACAAGGAGGTCTACAGAAGCTAGTGAACGCCTTAGCAGCTGCTTGTCAAGAGTTTAGCCTTACTATAAGTCTCTCCAAGACCGAAATCCTGGCACAAGACGTTGCAGAAATACCTATAATACAAATTGGGAACCACACCCTTTCAGTGGTGCAGGAATTTACCTACTTGGGTTCAACAATTGTCAGTAACCTAGACTTAGACATCGAGCTGACAAAAAGGATAGGAAAAGCTACCACAGCATTGGCAAAACTCTCCAAGCGCGTCTGGGAAAATGGTAAATTGACCACAGCGACCAAAATCCTAGTCTACAACGCCTGTGTTGTGAGCACTCTCCTTTATGGCAGTGAAAGCTGGTCAACATACATGTACCAAGAGCACAGATTGAATAGTTTCCACTTGCGCTGCCTGAGACGCATAATGGGCATCTCTTGGAGGGACCATGTCTCCAATCAGGAAGTTTTGAGACTGGCCAATATGAACAGCATGTATGCTCTCCTGACACAAAGGAGATTACGCTGGCTCGGACATGTCACCCGCATGCCAGATGGTAGAATCCCGAAAGATATCTTATATGCTGAGCTTGTGGAAGGAGTCAGACCCAAGGGCCGCCCAAGACTAACATATAGAGATGTCTGCAAGCGAGACATGAGAGCCTCAGGCATCAGTGAAAGTATGTGGGAAAACATAGCCAAAGACCGGAGTGCATGGAGACAGACTGTGCGTGCTGGGACAACCCTTGCTGAGAACAAAAGAATTGAAGCGGCTTTAATCAAGAGGGAAAAAAAGAAAGCTGCCCTGTCTGCTAGCCCTAAATCAGAGGCATACAAATGTACGAATTGTGGCAAAGTCTGCCGTTCTAGAATTGGCTTGATTAGCCACACCAGATTCTGCCCCGTCTCAAGATTAAGCCAAAACCAGTGACTCACTTGGGCGCATCCATTGCCTTTCGAGACAAAAGGAGCCATATAATCCCATCCCTAGATCTAAAACTCTAATTCAACTCTAAGATGATAAAACTTCTCTTCGCACAGATAGTTTTATACTTTAACACATAAACATATTAATTAAAGTCCATTCATTTCATATTTTGATCAAATAAACATTCAAATTTGGTTTTCTAAAGCTACATTCGTCTACGACAGCTGCGAAGCCGAGTTGAGATAGGCCTAGATCTATATTCATTTATGAATCGCGTACTAAAAATTATTTCGTTGAATTGTTCACTTTATAATCCCATTTATTTAACAAAGCTATAGCTCTTTTCGTTTTTAATAGATAAGAATGTATCGACTTCGGGTAAACCATTTTCGCAAAACTAATTTTATTTTCGTAGCGAAAGAGAACAAACGTGAAAGGATCATTAGTCAAGTTTAACATACATCTAAATCCTATCCACTAGATTATTCAAAAGCATTTTTTACATAAATTAGTTCCTGATATCTGTGACTACAGATTTCTTGGCGAAAATTCTTTCAAATGGTTACACATTAAACACATCTTTCTACTGAGTCTATTCCTAGGCCTAGGTCTAAAACTCTTATTGAACTCTAAGATGATAAAACTTCTTTTCACAAAGATAGTTTTATGCTTTAACACATAAACATACTAATTATTGTCCATTCATCTCATATTTTAATTAAATTTGTTTTTCTAAAGCATTTTAAATACATTCGTTCGCTGTTCGCTAAAGTTGCGTAGCCGTGTTGAGATAGGTCTATATTCATTCCTGTAAAAAAGTTCACGCATGCGCAGCACAGAATGAACTCTATAAAAGCCAATTTTAACTCTAGATTAGTGTAGATTTAGATCTATGTCTACCTCAAGATCAATTTTATACTTTATACACATGAACATACAAAATTTAGTCTATTCATCTCAAATTTTAATCAAATAAATGTAGGCCTACAAGCAAATGTTTTAATTTGAAAAAAAAAATGGATTTAAGCCTATTAGCTATTTTGATTTGATAGCTTCATTCACACTATTTTTACATTAACACATTCGCTTTACTTATTACATTATTATTTCGTTTAATTGTTTACAAAACACTCTCAGTGACTATATCGAAAGTAATGCGCAAATAAAGACCCGCGGGTCGCGGGTAACATATGTCTAGTATATATATATAATTAAAAACCCATTAAGCCATTTTTTCCAAAAAACAAATTATAGTAGTGTGTATGGTCGTATATGTAGATATAGTTTATAGCCATAGGTCACTAAGTCTGGGTCAAAGTTTACATGTTTACTACGTGTACAATTAATTTTTATTGAAGTAGGAACAAGGATTCTAGAATTCTATTAGGTGAAGAAAAATTTGGAACAATCAAGTTTTTTTTTATGGCTTTTAGAATAATTGGATGTTATTTAGGATTTAATTAGTTTAAAAAATTAATAACTTGCAGAGCTGAAAGTTTTATGCATATTTTTAAATTAGTCATAAATACACTATTGCTTGTAATTTTTAATGACCTCATTCTCCATTAATATATATATATATATATATATATATATATTATATATATATATATATATATATATATATATATATATATATATATATATATATATAATGCATACTGCATGCTATCTTAAAAAAAAAACTACAATTAAATTTTAAAAAATAGGTATAGAATCTAGATGTAAATAAAAGTTGGTAAAGATGCCAGTGTGTAGGCTCAGGGACTCACTATTGTTATTTTTTTTAGACTGACTCACTCACAGTCTTAACTTCTATCACGCATTATAGGCCTATAGGCTACCTAAGTAATAAATGACACTCTCAAAACTGTATTGACTCTTTCATTAATCGCTTATTTAATTCATATTAATAGTATACAATGTAAAAAGAAATTGTCAAATGTGATGAAAAGAGAAATATATTATCCAATCTGGCATTATCATTCAAACATCGTGAATATCATAACATAAGTTTATACCGGAAGTACCACATCTTACATTTTAGAGTTGAACGAAACTTATGCTTAGTTACCCTTAGTGTTGGCAGTCCTGTATATATATATAGTCTATGGTTTATAGTGCATGTCTTTTGTTGTTGTTGTCCTCGTTTTTTAATTTGACAAAAATTACATTTAATTTTGCGTCATTGACATTGTTTATTTTTTTATAAAAATTATAAAAAAAAATTATTGTAAAAGGATTATCATTGAAAAAGTGTATCAGGTTCATTATATGTTTTATAAATGATTTTACATTATAGACAATTCTTTGACTCACATTTATCAAAGGTGGCGGGATCTGTGAAAACCTAAAAGAAATTCTTTGACATCATTGGGATTCGAACCTTGTTGTTAACCAGGCGTCAGACATCCCGCATGTATGCTCTGTGTTAAAACGAACAAAAGTCTGAACCGTATTTTGGATGTTTTTTGTTTTACAAAGGGAAGTAACGATGATAAAACATTTAATCGATAGTGACTTTTATTATCTCCCCGAAAGTGAATAAAACCATCCTATTACAAGAAAATCTGATCTAAATCTCTAGAAGTTGAGCTTGTTGTAGTGTTATGATCACTGAAGTTGTTTAAATCTACAGCTGAAAGGGCACTTCATTGAAAATATAGATTAGATTTATAAATACCATTTCCAATTGTTATACAGCTCACGGCACACACTGTGGTCTGTAACACACCTGTATCATACTAGTTTGTTTTATTTTCAAGGGAGAGTACATACTTCATTACTTTCTACAATATCCCCCCCCCCCCCCACCCCAAATCCTTTTTTTTTTCACTTCCAAATAAAACTGCCTCAACCTCAAATTGCACCCTGCACATCGTACCTCTGTCTCAAATAGAGCTCTGACTGTCACCCAACATTTTTTGCTCCTAAATTCTTGTATCAGTTGAACTGGAATTGGCCCTCTTTATACCCCCCCCCCTTCCTCACACACATTGACACAAACATATAACCCGGCCCGCCCCCCCCCCCCCTGAATACTAGTATCACTTTTCTCCGCCCCGGATAGGTTTAATCAATCGTCACGATGGTCCGGGGCTTAAAGCCTACTCGCGCCATCCAATGACGTCCTTCCGAAGATTTGGACTAGGGTTAGGATGTGACTTGATTAGGAAGGACCCTCTTTATACCGCTCCACTCCTACACACATGGACACAAGCTTTTGGCCCGTGAATTCTAGAATCTCTTCTACTTATCAGTGTCCTTTAATCATAAGATAAAGATAAGATAAAGATAAGATAAAGATAAGATAAAGATAAGATAAAGATAAGATAAAGATAAGATAAAGATAAGATAAGATAAAGATAAGATAAAGATAAGATAAAGATAAGATAAAGATAAGATAAAGATAAGATAAAGATAAGATAAAGATAAGATAAAGATAAGATAAAGATAAGATAAGATAAAGATAAGATAAAGATAGACCAATACAAATTACTTTATCTATCTCATATAAATATAGACCAATACAAATTACTTCATCTATCTCATATAAATATAGACCAATACAAATTTCTTCATCTATCTCATATAAATATAGACCAATACAAATTACTGTAGCCTATCTATCTCATAAATATAGACCAATACAAATTACTTCATCTATCTCATATAAATATAGACTAATACAAATTTCTTCATCTATCTCATATAAATATAGACCAATACAAATTACTGTAGCCTATCTATCTCAAATAAATATAGACCAATACAAATTTCTTCATCTATCTCATATACATATAGACCAATACAAATTACTGTAGCCTATCTATCTCATATAAATATAGACCAATACAAATTACTGTATCTATCTCATATAAATATAGACCAATACAAATTACTGTATCTATCTCATATAAATATAGACCAATACAAATTATTTATCTAATCTTCATTTTGATCGTTTATTGAATCTTTTTGAATTTATGGAAACGACACTGCTACAAAGTTCAATTCATTGCCCTCACTCTCTCGAAACAAAAAGTCCATAAAGAAATAGACTCTAGATTTGTCTTTTTAATGCTGTAAAACTGAGTTTTGTTGTGTACTCAAAGGCGGCTATGAAGTAAGGCAAATTAAATGCAAGAAGTCATTTTATTTTTGACTATTTCTATGTATGCTTTATATAAAGAATGTGGCCTCTGGGGATATACTGAAAATAAAAATAGAAATCTGCGTAAAGTCGAGTTCTCTTACACCTCATCTGATTTAGGAAATATACAGAAATAGTTCCTTGTTAAAATACTGACACTTAGGTCCGGTTCTTCATAGAAGCCGCTTTACCGTTGGCGGCTCAGTGCCATTGTAGGAATATAAGAATAACGTTTGTCTTCGTGTCCTAGGATTAATACAGAATGCAGTATTTCCCGTGGCTACGCAGTCCCAGCTTCGACCTACAAATTATGCCACATACGGCGCGGACATTACCATATTCCGCCGGTGGTCAATTTAGATTTTTTTTGCCCCGCCGTCTATGTCTGTCCTCGGCAGTGCATTTTCTTTTAACCTCAAATGTGTATCCCGCGGCCTTTGTAAGTGACCTCCAGCTGTCCCGTTCCGAAGCCGCCTGCAGAAAGTTGATCTCTTCTATGTCATTTAAAGCAAGTTGGCGCCTAAGCTGGTCTTTAAAGAGTTTCTGAGGGGCACGTCTGTTACGTCTACCACCTTTCAGCTCATCAAAAAGGACTGCCTTTGGCATACATTCGTCCACCATACGGGCTATATGCCCTGCCCAGCGTAGCTGTCGGACCATAAGAAATCCCTCTCTACTTGATTCAGGAAATTGGTTTAGTTCTAAAAATTGAATCTAATTCACCGAGGAATGTTCTGCAGAAAAATTGTCTCCCTTCACTGCTAGCTAAGTGAGAGTCCAATGACAATGGGTAGATGGCGTAGCTGTCAAATTGTGAGAAATAATTCCACGGATAGTTTCTGTCTTCACCGGACAAACTGGACGAAGGGAGGTAAGTTACGTTGGCAGACGGGGCTAGACCGAAATGGAGGGCTGGAAAGGCAATGTTGTTTGAAACATTAGCACGAGAAAACATTTCTGCTGCGGTCAGGTACACTTCCCGAAGTTGGTCAGGTATGTACACAAGGTTGACCGCGCTGGACAACAAGTAGTCCGTTTGTAAGTTGTCGAAATAAGTGTTCAAAAATATTTGAGAGAATTTTCTCCCCTTTTGATTCTTTTCACTGATGTTAGAGGCTTCACTGTGGAGCTGACTGAAGACTCTCATGAGAGATTCTTTGTCTGATTGATTGTTCCATTTAGCCCACAAGTTGTAGGACTTGGTTTTATAAATGTTTAGTTTTGAGAAGCCTTGAGGAAACCAAATTCGGTCACGTGAGAGATTGAGCAGCTTCCACGTGTTCAGCAGCACGTTCTGGTGAATGAGAAGATAACCTTTGACCGGAAGTGACAACCGCATCACGTGACTAAGGCAGGAGTACGTGTGCATGGTATTATTATGATGTCCTGTTATATAACTAATATGTTCAAGCTTTAATCTGGTGACAAACTGTTCAAATGAAGAACTGCCAGAAAGAACACAGTACACTATGTGAAGGAAGTACTGTCTATGGACGTACTCCAGGTAGGGAAGACCTTTAGCTAAGTTTTCATCCTCCATTAAAATGACCAAAACAATATCCGTAATTGCCGGAGCTAACCATCGGTCAAAGGTCGTGGTCACGTTGATGTCCAGTCTCGGACAGACTTTTTTTATGTACTGAACGGCGACAGAGTCAGCGCCATTCTGATAGATTGGTTTTACGTTAAGATCTAGAGTTAGACTTTTACCAAACACGAGTTGGACTGACTCCCCTAAGAAGTCTTGGCGTTCCTGACTTTTGATTTGGAGGACACGTGAAAGACGGTTACCTGACACAAGGACAAAGTCGTCCACCCAGGCGGTCAGAGAAGCACGCAGGTAAGAAATGTTGACATTTGCATCCGCTACTAGAGGGCGTAGGCAGGTGAAGGTGTCCAGGGCTAGCGACACCACGCAGACGTTTGTCCGCTCCACGTCTTCACAAGCTAGGTCTGTCACACAGTCAACGATGGACTTGTTGGCCAGCACTTCACCCATGTCAATGACTTTTTCTAACGGACAGCTATGACTTGAATTGTGACCTTTGCCAACAGCCACTGGGAAGTATCCTATATTAATATCAAAATACCGCTTGATAGAGTTCAACCAAATCGATCTAAAAACAGATGCAAACCAACCAGGCACATCAGGCGGAGTGTATATCCAGAGAAGCGATGACCCGCTGAGGCAGTAGCTTCTATCTGATAACAAAGCAAAAGTAGGAAAACCTGTGACAATCAAAGGGAGGCTAGAGAGAATATTCTTTTTACTTGTTCCTTGCAAAGGTTGTCTCTCTTGGAAAGGGACTATTTCCAATAGTTCTACGCGTTGAAACTGTTGAATGAGATACTTGTTACCGTGAGAGAGAGAATGGGACGTACTCTTGCAGGTCACCCCTCCGTTAGAATGGGAGCTGACATAGTCGTCGACATCGAAGTATAGTGGACTGTTGTACAACAAGCCAGACGGATGGTCAGTTGCACACTGGTTATACACCAGGTCCGTGTCAGAACTGGAGTCTGCGCAGTTCGGGCTAAATATAGTTGTCGCCCCCTTTGAGATGGCGTAAAGAAAGCCAGTCAGCCTTGAGGGGCAGCTGGGAAGACTTGACGTGGCCCAGGAGCTCAGATGATGCTTACAGTCTTTTGGGGTGAGGAGGAAACAGGAAGGAGGTCTGGAATGAGAGAAGCATGCTATCATCTATCTATCTATCTATCTATCTATCTATCTATCTATCTATCTATCTATCTATCTATCTATCTATCTATCTATCTATCTATTTATCTATCTATCTATCTATCTATCTATCTATCTATCCTATCTATCTATCTATCATCTATCTATCTATCTATCTATCTATCTCTCTCTCTCTCTCTCTCTCTCTCTCTAAATATATATTTAGTTATCTACCTACCTTCCTACCTGAGTGATTGAACAAGTTCATGGAGTGTTAAAGCGCCTCTATGAAAGACTAAAGAAATCTCACTACAAAACCTTTACTGACATTTACCTTATTTCCTAAATTAAAACAACCCAGTCAGAGGGACAATAAAACAGCAATAAAACCTCTAGGTGTCAAACTGGCGACGTTCCTTGCACAGAAAATGCTTTTTAACAATTCTTTACAACTTTATGGGGCTCTTAGTTAACTTTTTTTTTACAGTGCCTGAGTTAGTATTTCTGTAGCCTTAGTCTAGTTTTAAATAGCTATTTAATGACAAGTGCTTTATTATTGGGTAGTGCGTGTATCCAGAGGCGTAGTGAGCAATACGTTCGCCCGGGGCAAGGTACATTATTGGCGCCACCTCCTCCATTTTCCATAAACATCACTTAGAAATATAGGCTGCGTGTGGCGCCCACCTGAAAGTGTCGCCCAGGGCATCGTGCACCCGCTGCCCCTCCCCCATCTCTGCGTGTACCCAGCCCTTCCAAAATTAAACTTAAGGATTAACTACAACTGGAAGGAACACAGGTCTTCCCAATCTAAAATCTCAGTCACCATCCAGACTTCGAGCTGCAGACATTTTGTTTGGCCACCCAGCACGCTTACCACTGCAACCATGCCGCAGTGTTCGTCCATGACCTGGATTCTTCAATTGACTAAGCGTTCTTAGAGAAGCAGCTCACTAACTAGCAAGAAAGGGGAAGCACTGCAGTGTTCCACTACGACACTCCATGTCTAGTTACCTGCACCAGGAGATGTGGTAGACGTTTGTAGACACTATCACCAGACTCCACTCAGAGGGAGCTGAAAACTTCCTTGTCAGATTACACTCTTTAAGCGTTGTAGCATCGATCACAACCCACAGAGACTGCGCCGTCATAGAACTACAAAAAAAAAAAAAACAATATGACTGAGAGAAACCTTTAATTCAAACATCTGAACATTTGAACATCTGAAAATAGTAAACAAGCAATCATACCAAAGTTGTAGCTAGTTGAAATAAAAGACAAATAGTCGACCGGCGTGTAGCATACTGCAACCTATGCGACCGCAGTGAGCCCCGCACTTTCATAGAACCTGCGCTAATTGTAGGTGTATAAATTATTAAATTAAACCATTTTATAACTTAAAACATATTTCCCGCGGCCTCCTGTCGATTTACCAGGAGCTGCTAGAAATCTCCTGAATTTGCAAAATATACGGAAAAGTCCTGGAAAAATCAGGAAATTATCAAAATCTTTAGAAAACTCATACAAATCTCATGAAACATATAGATAAAAATTGTAATTTTGGGGTATCATTCAATATAAAAAACGACAATCCTACGCGCGATAAAAAAAAAAAGGCATTATCCCGTAATTTTGGAATCTGGTAAAAGAAGCTTCTCGCGCCTTAAACTAATGAAGAATTAATTAAGGCCAACTATTCTCGTAGATAGATTGAAACATTTGTTAATTCTTGCTAATGAGCGTGATCTATGTAGGAAATTGAATTTTGATGATATACTATACGACTTCTCTACAAGCAAGACTCGTCAAGTCATTCTGTACATAGTAAAGGTTTGAATCAAATACAAAGTGTATGCTGAATATATATGTTAATATTTCTATTACACATGAGACTGGTTACTATTAGTGTGTCGCGAATGTCGTAGAATGCTGGGTTCGTGCTTCCTGGAGTCACACTTGACACGTGACAAACACAGATACTACAGATTGACTTAAGTCCGTTTCGGCAGACAAAATATAAAAACTATTTGATAACAATAATAATACTGCACTCCTTGTCGGTTACACAATACAATAAGAAACAAAGTCACATCCGTATAACAGCGGGTATCAAATATATCCTACAGGTCAAATTCTCCAAAATAGATTTCAAGTAACTTCCGCATTACAGCGGTAACAAATACTTAATAATAATAGTAGTACTGAATACTAACTACTAGAAATACATGTCGCCAGTGACTACTGGCTTCGACTGCCCAAAAGATACTTTTTAACTCAAAATTACTACTTGACTCTCTAAGTCACTACTGTCCGTACTGGACCAAAAGATACTACTTGACTTGCCTGGTCCAAAGGATACCAGTTGACTGACTGATTCAAAGTCAATTTAGTCATTCTACTTCCAGTTTCTATATCAGGAGTTTCACGTGTCTTATTACCGTCTTAACCAGAGGTGAACATTGAACAGGCAATGTCAACCGAGACTGTGACACAAAGACGAATGTATTTTCTAATATAAACTCTTAATTTTCACTTGTAATCCGTATCCCTACCCAAACTGGGCCCCGCAAATTCGGTTTCGCATAGGGACCCACAATGGTTAAGTCCGGCCCTGCTATTTAGTGTCGAGTGAATACAGAGTAGATTAATTGTTCTCCCCCCCCCCCCCCCATCTTTTTTTCGCCGCTAAAACTACGTGGGGTAGAAATAAAAAAGAGTGATCTTTCCTTGACTTCTTGGTCACAACGGTTAAGTCCGGCCCTGCTATTTTGTGACGGGTGAATACTACTTGTTCTCTCCCCCTCTTTTTTTTTTGTAGGGTAACTCTAGTCTGACTTGCAGAAATAAAATAGGGATCTTTCCTTTACTGCTTGTCCAAACTCTAGAGCCATGAAGAGAAATATATATATTGATGTTTTAATGATAAGAAAGGACTGACTTGGGGGTAAATAATTTTATTTGAAAAATTATTCAAGCAGATGGTGACTGATTTTGTAACGTTTTCTTAAAATGATGTACTGCTTTTTTAAGCAAGTTTCCATGCCAACAGATGTATTGCACATGGAAACTATTGGTAAACATTTATCTTAAACATTAAAGGCTTCTGTTAGCTGCACATTTAACCAAACACGAAAGTCTCTACACAAGGCTTATCTCCCCCTTAGCTAGTACTGTTTCTATATAAAACAAAATTACTTAATAACAACTAATTCGTAAAGTAATTAGTCATTTTCTCAATTGCTACACGTGTTGTCATCAACACTCAATAATTATGCAAATAATTGACCTCATTCGAGAATGGCAAGTGGGAGAAATAACGTGTACAAACCTTGTACCATACTGACAGGTACATTTTACAATATAAACTTTGTACCATACTGACAGGTACATTTTACAATATAAACTTTGTACCATACTGACAGGTACATTTTACAATATAAACTTTGTACCAGACTGACAGGCACATTTTACAATATAAACTTTGTAGCAGACTGACAGGCACATTTTACAATATAAACTTTGTAGCAGACTGACAGGTACATTTTACAATATAAACTTTGTACCAGACTGACAGGTACATTTTACAATATAAACTTTGTAGCAGACTGACAGGAACATTTTACAATATAAACTTTGTAGCAGACTGACAGGTACATTTTACAATATAAACTTTGTAGCAGACTGACAGGTACATTTTACAATATAAACTTTGTAGCAGACTGACAGGTACATTTTACAATATAAACCTTGTAGCCGACTGACAGGCACATTTTACAATACGAACTTTGCACACAAAAAATATTTTAATGAAATGTTCTAAAAATGTTTTTTATTGTTTCCCATTTCATTCGAGTGCCCGAGTAGAGGAATAAGATAATCTAATACTAGTCACAGTCGATTGAGGAGTACTATTAGGCAATCAAATAGTAGAAAGAGACAATCAATAAGTAAAAAGGGGCACTTGAATTATGAAGCGAGCAACTTTAGAAGTATGGCCCATGTCCGCAGCCTTACACACTGAATTTCATTTCCTTCACCCAAGACACGCCAGTGTACATAGAGGTGCTGTACTAAGAAGTACAATACATAGAAGTACTATACATAGAATTAATGTAAATAGACGCACTGTGCATAGAAGTACTGTACATAGAAGTACTGTAAATAGACGCGCTGTACATAGAAGTACTGTACATAGAAGTACTGTACATAGAAGTACTCTACATAGACGCGCTGTACATAGAAGTACTGTACATAGAAGTACTGTAAATAGACGCGCTGTACATAGAAGTACTGTACATAGATGCACTTTACATAGAAGTACTGTGTATTCAAGAACTGGAATCGACAACTCTCGAAACAAAAGTAGATAGAAGCAGACAGCATGACTAATGATAAGAAATGTTTCTATCTGCTTTAAACAAATCCTAAACACTGGCCTCATTGATACAGTTGCACCTAGTTGCTAATCTCAAGCTCTTGAGCCTAAGCAAGCAGCTAATGACCTTCAACCTTGCTAGAAAAAGTAATCTGCATGGCACTTCTTGCATTTCAGAGCCGCAGCATATATAATTTACAACAGCAGTGCACAGCGAGGAAGCCATATATAAGCCATTTAAATGTGCAACGTGTGTCGCAGGCCTCATCGTCGTCACGTCATCCATTGGAGTCGAGTTTGTACACCGCCTCACGCCAGCGGACCGTAAAGGTACCCTTTTCAGGCATTGTGAATGAGGGAAATCTCAACTAATTCTATGTCCGAGGGTGTCATTTGATGTGGCCATCGCAAATTCTATGCGCAGTAATTTCCCCAATGTAACCCAGTACCCATTAGAATTGGGTGGACTCCATGGCGCCCTAAATATGTCGTACCCCAGTACCCATTAGAATGGCGCCCTAAATAGGTTGAAGTCCATAATTTACAATGCAGCACGCATGTCTGTCATGTTGCACCACTTAGAACCAACCGCTTCAAAATTATAAATTCCAGTGATTCACAAACTGCGAACCGTGAGCCATATCTGGCCAGTGACTTGGTGCTCTTTGATCCATTGGAATGTCTGCCCACGGTAATTCATAATGAAGCCGCAGACTAGACTCAATGTTGCCCGTGACACGCGTCTTATCTTATCTTATAAATCACAGACGTTCCATCCAAAGAGATAACTACGTTCTGCATCTATCCATGTGTTAAATCTAGTCGCACATTTAATAAGAGTCTTAGACATTGCTAAGTGATTGAATTTACTGGTAGATTATGCCCTTGTACGACTTTTTCCTAGCCAATTGAATAAGAAATGTGTCTTTATGGCTTAATCTTTGAAATCTGTGTGTCTTTCTGAGCATTTTATTAAGTTGTGTTTTTGTAGTTGTAACTTATGGTTCAGTGTTTTATGTATTATCACTACTTTACCTTTAAATCTTTGTCCTGAAGTGTCTCTAGATGTGGTGATTTCACTCATACTGTTACTCTAGTGGCTAGTCAAATGTGAATATTCGTTTGTTGTAACCGGCTCTAAGTTGTATCTCTTCTAGCTTCTCCAAGTTTTATGACGCTGAGGGGTGCCAAACAGATGACACAAAGGTTTAAAAGCATTTTACATCTGTCGTAAGTGTATAAAGCCCGCATGCAACCCCGAATCAATGAATGTCCTATGATTGAGGAGACAGTATGTCCTATGATTGAGGAGACAGCATGTCCTATGATTGAGGAGACAGCATGTCCTATGATTGAGGAGACAGTATGTCCTATGATTGAGAAGACAGCATGTCCTATGATTGAGGAGACAACATGTCCTATGATTGAAGAGACAGCATGCCCTATGATTGAGGAGACAGCATGTCCTATGATTGAGGAGACACCATGTCCTATAATTGAGGAGACAGTATGTCCTATGATTGAGGGTGATCTATGTAGGAAACATAATTACTATGATATGCTGTATGATTTCGCTACACGCAAGGCTCGTAAAGTAATTCTGTACGTAGTAAAAAATGAATAAAATGCAAAGACGAATTTATTTTCTAATACTCTAATACAAACTCTTCATTTTCACTTACTATCCTTATCTTTATCCAAACTGGGCCCCACGCAATCAGTTTCGCATAGGGCCCGCAATAATTAAGTCCGCTCTGCTATTTAGTGACGGGTGAATATTTCTCTCACACCCTATCTCGGATCAATCTGAAATTTTGCACTATCATTTCTTTTACCGGAGAAAACAAAAATCAATACAAAACAAATTATACAGTTAGTTAATTAACTTTTGGTAAGAACTAGATCTCTTTTTTTGCACCGAACAAGGGAAAGAAATTGTACTTCATTGATATGTGGTATAAGTTGAATTAGTCTCCTTTATACATTTTAGATCGCCACTTTAGAGTTCTAAATTAACAATAGATAACTATAAAACCTTCTATTTTCATTATAAAGTTCCCTGGCATAGTGGTTAGTGTGTCGGCTTGATGTGGCTAAAAGGGTTTTAACCCTCAAGTTCGAATTCATGTCGTTCTTCATTTGCTTTTAAAACCATTTACAAAAGCGATCACGGTAGCATTCTTAAGATATTCCTTCTTTCTCCCCCCCCCCCCTTTTTTTTTTCTCAACTGGTGATAGGATCATAGCGTATTGAACAAGCTAAAAGCATGAAATGGCACTGAATACAAACAGCTGTTCAAAATATGTCTTATCCTACAGATTGTATTATTGTTAGTCTAGATTTAGTACACATTTAATTACACGAATGATTCAAGCTCAATGATATAAATACTCTTAAGATAACATTTTAATTTTTTTAATTAAAAAAAAATATTTGTATTGTAAGTTTTCTAAATCCTCCTCCCCTGTACTCCTGGGTTCGCTCTACTATTTTTCGGCGCCATTGTTTCCGCAGCACTCCCTACACACACCGACCAGCTACTGCTGGGAGAAAAAAACATTTTGAATAATTGAAGCGTAAGAGTACTGTAGGAGGAGACTTTTACAAACGAAAACAATCCTTAGTCACTTTATACACAGCAGCAACTACTTTGGAGGCAACATGCAACATGCAACAATCTTATCAACAAATACCCTGGTTTTTTATTGCTTCGATACTCTGAGAGTTCTGTTCTCATGTTGGAAATGGTAGAATGCTTTTCCTTCGTTGTAGAATGAGCGAATTTATTGTAAATATGAATATCATAATACAGATTCTATCTATCTATCTATCTATCTATCTATCTATCTATCTATCTATCTATCTATCTATCTATCTTGTGTGTAATTTAATGCTTTCTATATAGGCTACGCAATCTGCCAGCCAGTTAATATACTGTATACCAGATAGTCACTGCAAAGTAACTAGTGCGTGACGAGGACTCTTTTTGTTTTACCTGGTTTGATTCATGTGTTCCTGTTCCACTTGGCTGACCAGCCGCGCCCTTTGGTTGTCGCCATAGTGCCTGAGAAGCCATTCGTTTCTTGTGCTGATGTCCTGGACTATTTGTAAGGACAGATACAGAGCCATCGTAGTGACAGTACATGTTACCCAGAGTTTGAGAACACCTAGAACACACAGCAGAGAAGATTGGTAAGGGAAGGGAGCACAGAGTTTACTTGGCATTCTCCTAGGGCAGGGGTTCTCGACTGTGGGTCGCGACCCCTTTAGGGTCGAATGACCATTAGTCAATGTTCGCCTAAGACCATTGGAAATGTGGATTTTAAAAAACTTATTATTTATTTATCATCTGAATTTAAAAAAACAATTTTTTTGTAACAAGCAAAGTTGGTACCATAACCGGTATACATTTTCATTGGATAAGACAAAGGGACATTACCTGGATTGCTTTTAGCTTTACAAATGAAATCATCGTCAAACAAAATATTTTATAAATAATTAGGGTGACATATTTAAGAAGGTTATTATTTTAGACGATGGCTATTAAAGTTAGTGAGTGTAGCATCACTGTTGGAGGGTAGACATGTCTTCTGTCATTGATAGTCACCTCTTTCCGCTGAGTTTGATGGCTTCAACATGTCCTGCTATTTCACACTGATGTCACGTGGTTGTCGAGAGCCAAGGTTGTAAAAACTTTTTTTTTTTTAAATCTTCTTAAAGAAGTTTTTTTTTTAGAAAGAAAAACACAGAAAATGGCCGACCTGGTACTGCCTGGTGGACATCTTGGTCACCTTGAACATAAATGTTTCAATGGAAGGATGAGATACGTTATGCCTCCATTTGTCTGAAAAGATCCTTTCGTCCAAGTGAAACTTCAACTTTTGCAAACAAAACTGGATGAAAATAAAACTTATATCTTGCCAACTTGATCTGCTTTCTGTGAGGAGAGGGGGGCATTGAATCTGACAGACCGACTACAACGGTAATTTCTGTCCTAGAACATGAGCACTAGTGAGTGAAACTTCACCAAACTTTCATATCTAGAAGACATCAAGTTTACACTTTCTAGATGTCAAAGTTAAAGATGTTCAGGAAACAGAAAGAGTTTATTGAGCTCATCAAAATCGATGCAGCTAAAAATGATTGTTTTTCAATGTCAGTTACACAATTCTGAATCACGTGTTTGCAGTCATATCCAATTTTCATATTGTGTTGCGCCTTCTTTATACATTTCTAACAGTAGGCATATATTTTTGCGAAGCAGGGTTTTCCAGCCTGTTAGTTAGCAAGTCTAAATAAAGAAGTAGACTTGATGCTGAAGATGAAATTCATTGTGCTCTTACAAAGACTCCGACAAGAATCCAACCTTCCCACTAACGTTGGCATATTTACAAATGTGTAGCAATGTAGTTATTTAATATCACCCTCCACGTTCTGCCATACTTGTCACATTGTCACACAAGTCTGTGCTCATAATGATGGTGAATACGCAATAAAAAAGTTAATCAATGCAAGTCATAAAATAAACTTTTTGTTAGCAATTTAATTATAAAAGACATTTATTTTACACTCATTACAATAAAGCTATTTCTGTGTTCAATTTCTACCAATGAAACTACATCAAACAAATCAGATATAGACATAACAATAACAATTTTATAACATGAGCAAATGTTCATTGACCTAGGGATATGGACGAAAACGAAAAAATACGGTTGGGGGTCGCTGTCTAGTGGGGAATCGTTTTAGGGGGTCGCTGTCTGGTGGGGAATCGTTTTAGGGGGTCGCTGTCTAGTGGGGAATCGTTTTAGGGGGTCGCTGTCTAGTGGGGAATCGTTTTAGAGGGTCGCTGTCTAGTGGGGAATCGTTTTAGAGGGTCGCTGTCTAGTGGAGAATCGTTTTAGAGGGTCGCTGTCTAGTGGGGAATCGTTTTAGAGGGTCGCTGTCTAGTGGGGAATCGTTTTAGAGGGTCGCTGTCTAGTGGGGAATCGTTTTAGAGGGTCGCTGTCTAGTGGGGAATCGTTTTAGAGGGTTGAGACACCCCTGTTGCTATCAAGACATATTTTTTTCTTTATTTTTTTTCTCTTACTTATCCTACAGCTTTTATTGTATAAACGTCGTGGAGACATGTTTGTTTTGGCGTGCGTGTGTTGCTATGGTGACGGTAGGAAGAGGTTAGCGATTGGTTGTGAATGATGCAACATAGGTGGCATTGTCGTCATTTGGTCTTAGTGAGGTCGAACGACTCCAGATTGTGCGACTGAGAGGTTTAGCTATTGTAGTGAGTTTGATTTGGTTAAAGATATTATTACTAAAGTCTGCTACATTTATTTTGTTTTATCACAAGTTGATTTTGTCAATACTATAAACAAAGTTCTATTTAGTTTTGTTCATAAAAGGAAGTTATTCGAGTTATTTGAAGTTTTTTCTTTTAGTTAAGTTTACGCCTCCAACGGTTGAGTTGTCTATAAGACAACGACCGGTAACAAGACGATCTACATCAAGTCCTGTTAAAGAATAACAGATGAATTCATGGGCATTCGGGAGCTGCTCATGCGTAGTGATCCTACTTTGACCCCACTCGGCGTGTCCCCACTCGGCGTGATTAATATGTAAGTGAGATTGAACACGTGTCCTAACAAATTTCAGAAGTCACAAAAAAAGTTAATGCCAACGCTTCAGAGTATGTTTCTCAGGCCAGTATGGGTAATTTTAAAATAATCTAGAACTAAATAATCAACTAGTTTTGATACACTCTGTTTATTGGTAGCATACTTTTAGAGTGGTTCAAATACAACACTGGACCAAATTAAACATATCAAATTGTTACGATGTCATTGAAAATAGTAAATAAAAAATTTTGAGAACCTTTGAGAGTTCAACACGCTGAAAAGTAGGAACAAGAACGATTAGCTGTGAATTAGAGCGAGACGCACTGGCTGGGAAGTCAACACTTAACCAGTACAACTATGCAGGCACACATTATGTCTAGTGATCTGATCTTTTCTTAGCTTTCTTCAAGGTGTTTTACTTAAGAGAATGTCCCAAAAGGTGTTTTAGTCTATCATTTGTGGACATCGAAAAGTTAATGAAGTTAATGAGCAATGAAATATCTGGAGAAAGAATGTTTAAATAGTGAGAGAGAGGAACAGAGTGAAGAGTAATGTCCCTGCTGCCCAAATTGCTTGGAATAAATCCAAATGATAAATACCTGTAATCCACCTAGTAAACCAAAACACACATAAATACATACATCAATACATACATCAATGCATACATCAATACATATATCAAAACATACATCAATACATACATCAATACATATATCAATACATACATCAATACATAAATCAATACATACATCAATACATATATCAGTACATACATCAATACATATATCAATACATATATCAATACATACATCAATACATATATCAATACATACATCAATACATATATCAATACATATATCAATACATATATCAATACATACATCAATACATACATCAATACATATATCAATACATACATCAATACATATATCAATACATACATCAATACATATATCAATACATACATCAATACATATATCAATACATATATCAATACATAATTCAATACATATATCAATATATATATATCAATACATATATCAATACATACATCAATACATATATCAATACATATATCAATACATATATAAATACATATATCAATACATATCAATGCATCGTAGTGCTCCAGCGATCTAAGAGATTGTAGTTCTCCAATGATCTGAAAGATTGTAGAGCTCCAATTATTTAAAAGATTGTAGTGCTCCAATGATCTGAAAGCTTGTAGAGCTCCAATGATCTGAAAGATTGTAGAGCTCCAATCATCTAAAAGATTGTAGTGCTCCAATGATCTGAAAGCTTGTAGAGCTCCAATGATATGAAATATTGTAGAGCTCCAATGATCTGAAAGATTGTAGAGCTCCAATCATCTAAATGATTGTAGTGCTCCAATGATCTGAAAGATTGTAGACCAC